>NC_058132.1:393023300-393051346 GCF_016433145.1 Gracilinanus agilis | reverse complement strand
ATATATATATATGTATATATATATATATATATATATATCTTGTGACTAACATATGGTTGCATTCTGGTTTTTAATTCATTCTCTAATCAACTTATATCTCATGGGTAAGCTCATCACATTCATAGTTAACACTTTTACATTTTCATGTATTAACTGTGCATTTCCTATCATTCTATTTTCTTCTGATTCTTCTCTCTCTTATTACTCTATCCCTCTTCAAAAGTCTACTTAGTTTTCAATCACTGCCTCTCTTTATCTCCCCTCTTTTTTTTCTCTCCTTTCTCCCTTTCAATTATTTTCTTCCTCTCCTATTACCTTATTAGATAAGTTAGATTTCTATACCCAGCTGAGAGTATACATGTATATGTATGTCTATGTGTGTGTGTGTAAAGCTTTTCCTTACATGCCCCTTTCATGTGAGAAAATTTTTCCCTTCCCCTTTCTCCTGATGCATCCTTCTTTCTTGTCCCTTTATTTTTTGGGGCATCATTTTATCAAAATTAATTCCTACCAATACCTTGGGGGTATATGTATATACCTTTTAAACAATCTAATAATGATATAGTTCTTAATAGGTATATATCATCTTCCTATATAAATAGTTCAACTTTATTGAGTTCCCTATGATTACTCTTTCATGTTTGCCTTTTTAGGATTTGAGTCTAATGTTTGAATGTAACATTTTCTATTCAGCTTTGGTCTTTTCATCAATAATGCTTCAAAGTCCTCTCTTTTATTAAATACTCATTTTTTCACCTGAAGCATTATACTCAGTTTTGCTGGAAAGATTATTCTTGTTTGTAATCCTAGGTCTTTTGCTGTCTAGAATATCATCATAATTCTCTACTCCTGTAAGGTGAAAGTTTCTGAATTTTGTGTAGTTCTGATTGTGAGCTTAAAATATTTTAAGTTTCTTTCTGGTTACTTAAAATATTTTCTCTTTGACATGTGAGATCTAGAATTTGCTTTAAATTTCTGGAAGTTTTCAATTTTGGTTCTCTTTCAGGATATGATTGCATGGTTCTTTCTATTTCTATTATACCCTGCAGTTCTAAAATATCAAGGCATTGATCAGTGATACATGTAAAACCCAGTGGAATTGCACATCGGCTATTGGGAGGAGGGGGTTTGGAGGGGAGAGAAAGAACATGACTCATGTAACCATGGAAGAATATTATAAATTAATTAATTAAAATTTTCAATTAAAAAATAAAATAAAATATCAAGGCAGTTTTCTTGAAAACTTCTTGAAATATGCTATCTAGAGCTTTTTTAATCATTGCTTTCAGGGAGTCCAAAAATTCTTATATTAAAATAAATTTTAAAAACCTCACTCTCTATCTACTGAACCACTAGCTACCTCTTATGAGTGGCTTAAGGAGATGGAGCACTGTTGCTATCCTCCAGATAAGTTGTTTTTCCAATGAGATGTTTCACATTATCATGTTTTTTTTTTAAATTCTTTTGACTTTGTTTCATATTTATGTCATGGAGGCATTAGCTTCCAGCTGTCCAATTCTAATTTTATAAAATTATTTTCTTCAGTGAGTTTTTGTACCTTCCCCCACCCCATTTGATCAATTCTGCATTTTTAGAAGTTCTTTTCTTCAGTAAATTTTTTTGCCTCTTTTACCATTAGGTCAATTAATTCTGTTTTTTTTTAAGTTGATATTTTCCTTGGAATTTTTATCTGTATCTCTTAACAAGCCATTAATTCTCTTCTCATAATGTTCTTGCACCATTCATTTCATTTCCAATTTGTTACCTCTTACTCATATCTTTCTTTAAATCAGAAATTCTTGTTAGCTTCCATCAAATTAGAACTTTTTCTTTGACACTTGGTTCATAGCTATCTTCATTTGTTGTCTTTATCTGAATTGATGTCTTGGCCTTTCCTGTCACCATAATAGACTCTTATGATAAAGTTTGTGTTTTGTTCTTTGCTTCAGCTTATTTCATGACTTTGACTTCATTTTTAAGTTGGACTCTGCTCAACTAGAGATGTGGAGATACTGTTCCAAACTTCAAACATTTTCACTCTGCTCTTTTCAAAGCTGTTTCTCATGGGTATGCAATTTTATTGTGTGTATTTTTCAGGTGATGTGATTCTGGAAGATTGATGGTCACTGCTCTCTTGGTATGTTCTCTGATATTTGCAGTAAGGGCTCTTGGTCCCCTGTAGCTACAAGCACTAGTGCTCTTCTTCACCTAGGACCCAAGACCAGGGTCCCTGTTCCTTTGTCACCAAAAATAAGTGTTCATCTACTCCCAGGAACTGGGAATGGGAAATGTTTATGGGGAATATGCCATTTAGTACTGAGTAGATTAATACCAGCTAAGGATACCTGGTAGTCTTTTTGTAACCACTTGTCTGACCCCTTTACCATCTCTGGAATGAGATTTTCTGAAGTTCTTGCCGCTACTATCACAATCACCTACAAGACCCAAGGTTCCATTTGTCTATTTTGAGTTAACACTAAATTAAGTAACCCTTTTGAGATTGTGAAGATAGGATTAACTCTCCTTTGTCTACTTTTGAATTGAATCAACAAAAGATTGAACACCCTACTTATTGCTAGGTGAGAATCTAGCAAGGTACTTAGAGAACTCACAAGTCACTTACTTAGAGAGCTCCATCCTTTTAATTCAGTCCCAAACTTGTGAATCCTATGATCAGATTTTACACCTTCAGAAACTCAGTCAGGAATCTGTGAATCCTTTTGATGGGTATTCACTCCTCCAGAAGGGGAGAACTGGTTCCCATAAACAATGCCCCCTGGGCAGTGCTAGACAATTTGGAAACTGTGATTGGCTCCTGTGAAGAGGGTCAGGGACAAGAAGTCACCATAAAAAGCCATGAATCCTGTGGCTTCTACTTGGACTCTGACTCCTGTAGTACTTCATGGAGTGAGTAGAAGGCTGACTCCTTTCCTAGTTTCTGGAGAGACTAGCTTCCATCTTGGAGGAGGCCATGTGATTACTCACTACTACCAGCCTTCCTGGTTGAGAGTTAATTAATCTCTGCCTGAATTAGGATAAGATAGATAACTTTTCTATCCCTTTCACATTTCTCTATTGTTTCCTCTCTATTTTGTAAATTTGTGACTCAAGATATAATAAATATTTTTAACCACATAATTTCATAAAATTATTGTCCAACCATTAATTTTCACCTTTACATATATTATTTGTTTCTGCATCCCTAAAATTGCCAAATATGTAAGGATGTAAATTCTGCTGAGTAATACACATCAAAGCTATAGTATTTTGTTGCTGACAAAAAATATAATAAAAGCAGGAATGTATATTAACTTTGTGAAAATGATCTCATCTCTTTTCCTCATGTTCCGTTTGTCTCAAATTAATTTGCTCACAAAATCATAGAGAAACTTTGTAATTTCTATCCATAAGTCTGGCATAGAGGAATGTGATCTCAGTTGTTGAAGAAGGAATTATAAGGAACTACTGAATATTAGTCAGGTGGCATTACCTGAGTATTTTACCTTCTTTTGTTCCATGAGTATTTTAGCTTCTAAATCAGAATGGAGAGCAAACTCCACCTTTATTAGAAAAATGTTGTCTAGTTATTTTGTACTACATGATTAAAAGTGATACAAAGGTGAAAATAACTGAAGAAGCAAATAACTTGAAGAGATGAAGCTCAGATTCTGGAAAAAAAATTTACTTATATAGCTACCCTCCTAATAGCTACCAGTGGAAAACAAAAGAACAACATCCAGGAAAGTCTACTTTCCCAGAAGCTCTGTGGGACCAGCAATATGGCAATCCTTATTACTCATCAAAAGACCAATGTAGCAATTCACTACACTCTGTGGAAAATAGATACAGTTAGAGAAGTAGAAAGACATTGGTGTTCCTATAGTATCAGGATTTCAATCGCCCTTCCCTACACAGGTCATGGAAACATGTATTTTATATAGGTTTGCTCCTCTTGCATGAGCCCTGTATATATCTATTCTTCTTACTGATGGTACAGATATAACTGGGAAAGACCTCTCATATTTATCAGAGAGATATTGTATTGCCTCTTCTTTTATCATTCTATTCAATATGCTTTGTTTTGAACCAATTTTGTCCTTCGAATGAAAGGGGAAAATCAGAGTAATGAATGCTAACTGAGCTTTTTTTGGGGGGGGGGTGTTTGAGGGGGTATGTTGCAGATACTTGGAGTACCTGAAATCCAATCCGTATAGATATAATGGAGGATCTATGTGTGAAAATGGGCTGGCTGAATTTCTTCAAATAAAAGATAGAGTTTGTAATGAAAAAAGATTACTTCAAGTAACTTTGAGATATTATGATTTATTTTTAATTATTATCTTCATAAAAATAGTTACGATTTTTTGGCAAAGATACATTTGCATAGAAAATAATGTACATCATTTACATGTTTATCTTTAAATTTAAATGAAGAGGTAATTGGGTAAAGAAAGAGTGCTGGAATCTTTCTGTCTTTCTTCCACTTATGAGGAGAAATTTGATTGAAACTCTTTTATCCAATCAAATCAAGAAATAATTTTACATTAGTCTTTGATATATATGATCAAATATTTTCATTGCTGAGGACAGATACCTCCTCTCTGGTAAATGACAAGGCATAGGTTCAGCTCTGACTATAGATACCAGAAGGCTATTTCAGATGGATGTTCAGTATAGAGAGACACAAATCCCAACTTCAGGGCTTCAGAGCCTGAATACAATGAAGGTGTCTTTGCTTTGCCTTCCAGGGCCACCTATCTTTACAGTTGCCCTCAAACCCACTTCCTTTCCTATCTGAGTCCAATTTAAATACTTGTCTGCATTGCTCTAAATCCTAAAATAAACATTTTAAATGCTTATCTTCTCTCTTAGAAATGATAAATATTGATTCCAATGAAGAAGAGAGACAAGGGTTAGGCAACTGGGATTAAGGAATTTGTCTAGAGTCATGCAGCCAGGAAGAATCTGAGATTAGATTTGAATCCAGGACATCCCATCTCCTGGCTCTCTGTGCACTGAACCCTTACATTTCTTTTTTCAGTTTGATAAATATAGGTTTTTTTTCTTTTCCTTCTTTTTTTCTAGATGACATGTCTGTACAGTTGTCAATAATTATTTTCTGACATTTTTAATTGATATTCTCTCCCTCCCTCTTTCCCCTCCACCTTCCCCAACATAGTTGGCAATAAAATACAGGTTATTATACTATGCATATTTCAACGTTGCTCATGTTGTAAAAGAACAAAAAAAAACACTTACTTTAGAGAAAAATTCATGGAGGAAATAAAATGAAGAGTGTCATGCTCCAATCTGCATTCAAAGTCTGTACATTCTCTTTATAGAAGTGATTATTAGCCTTTTTTGTCATGAGTCTTTGTGAATTATCCTGGATCCTTACACTGATGATAAAAGTGGTCATTCAAATTTGATTATCATATTGTTTTGTTACTTCGTACAACATTTTCCTGGTTCTGCTCACTTCATTTTGCATCACTTCATATAAGCCTTCCCAGGTTTTTCTTTTTTTTTGTAATCATCTTATTTACATTTCTTACGAAACAATAGTATTAGATTACAATCATATAACAGAACTTGTTCAGTCATTCCTCAACTGATAGACATCATTTTCCTGTTTTTTGCCACCATGAAAAGGGCTGCTGTAAATATTTTTCCATAAGTAGATCCTTTTCCCTTTTCTTTATTTTATTTTGGATACAATCCTAATACTGGCATTACTGGCATTGCACAGTTTGATGGCTCTTTGGGTATGATTCCAAATTGCTCTCCAGAAATATCATTTCACAGCTCCATCAACAAAGTATTAGTGTCCCAATTTTCCTACCTCCCATCCAACATTTATGATTTTCCTTTTTGTGTCATATTCACCATTTTAATAGGTACACAGTTTTATTTTAATTAGAATTTAGTAATATCTTTTGTATCTTAACTGCTCCCTTTCTCATGGAATCAACTGCATACCTGGGCTCTATATTATTTCTACCTTTGGAAATAATATTTCTGAAAAATAACTATTATTCTAACACATTCTCTTCATTAATAGAGCTATAACTTGTATATTTAACATTTTAACAAATTCCAGATACATGACATGGAAACTTTGATTCTGTCATTTAATTTTCCTTTCTTCATTTTCCATGCCCTCTCTTCATTTCCTAGCTTCTCAGGATCCGTCATTGTTAGAGCCTGGTGAATGGAACCTCATAGCTCTTTCTTCTTTTATTATGCCTTTTTACTTTGGATTTTTTTTCTCTACTTTGCATTTTGGTTTAAAATAAACTACTCTACAATGTTAGGAAAAAGAAGAGACTTCTATTCTTAGACAAATTCTCTTTATATATTATAATATGATGTATAATATGCATGCAAGCATTTTATTAAAAAAACTGATTGATTAACTTAATATATAATGAGAATCTATTTAAAAAATACTCTCTGGTACACATAGAGAGCCCCTACAAGCATAAAGCTGAAAAGTCTGGTTAACTAACAAATTTAGCACCTTCCTGCTCTGGGGCAGTTTTCACTATGTTCTCCATTTTAGATGCATCTAAAGGCTGCCAATGATAGTGGCTGATATAGAGATATGGATATATATTGTATAGAGAGAAAGTGAGAGACAGAGACAGAGAGAGAAACAGAGACAGAGACAGATAAAGAGAGAGAGGGAGAAAGACAGACACAGACAGAGACAGAGAGACAGACACAGACAGAGAGACAGAGATGGAGACAGAGACAGACAGACATAGACACAGACACAGACAGAGAGAGGGATGGAAGGGTGAGAGAAAGACAGAGATAGAGATAGAGAGAGAGAGACAGAGAGAGAGAGGGGAGGGGGGAGAGACAGAGATGGAGACAGAGACAGAGAGTGACACACATGGAGATGGGGGAGAGAGACAGAGATAGAGACATAGACACAGAGAGAGAGACAGAGAGTGAGAGGAGGGGGAAGAGACAAAGATGGAGACAGAGATAGAGAGACACACAGAGACAGAGAGACAAAGACATAGACAGAGAGAGAGAGAGAGAGAAACAGAAACAGAGGGAGAGAGAAGGACAGAGATGGAGACAGAGACACAAAGAGGTAGATAGAGGGGGGAGGGAGAGAGGGGGAGAGAGAGAAACAGAGAGAGAGGGAGAGAGAGACAGAGAGAGAGACAGACACAGACACAGGCACAGACACAGACACAGACAGAAAGAGAGGGGTGAGGGATGGGGGAGAGAGAGAAAGAGATGGAGACACACACACACACACACACAGAGACAGAGAGAGAGACACAGACAGATAGAGACACAGACACAGATGGGGGGAGAGAAACAGAGAGAGGGAGACAGAGAGACAGAGATAGAGATAGAAAAAGAGAGACAGACAGACAGGCATAGACACAGACACAGTGAGAGAGCGGGGGAAGGGAGACAGGGGAGAGAGACAGAGATGGAAACACAGACACAGAGAGAGAGACAGAGAGAAACAGAGAGAGAGAGAGAGAGAGAGAGAGAGAGAGAGAGAGACAGAGAGAGACAGAGAGAGACAGAGAGAGAGAGGAGAGGGTAGAGACAGAGATGGAGACAGAGAGAGATACAGAACCAGAGAAAGGCAGAGACAGACAGACTGCTCCAGTGTGGCAGTTTATAAATATGCTACCTGTTCTGGCTACACAGCCAAATGAAGGAGGATACTGCACCTATGTGGTCTGGAACAAAAGGGAGCTGAGGACTTATATGTTAGATGATCTGGGTTTGTTCCAAACTGTTGCCCCCTTCTTAGATACACACACACTTACACACACACACACACACAAACACACGCACACACACACACACACACACACACTTATAAATATAAGCAGAAACACAATTATATGCATAATGACAGAGAGATAGAAACAGCTAGACTGAGAGATTTGAGGATGTTATTTCTTACCAGTAGAATATATGATTCTTGATAGCAAGAAATATATATATTTTATTTTTTTGTGTGAGTGTGGGATTGTGTTTTGGTTGTTTCCCATTCCTGTTCTCTAGTAGAGTAACTGGCACACAGAAGGCACTAAATGAAAGATTGTGGAACCGATTGCATGGAAGGCTTGTTTCAACTTAGCTATTACAAACTTTATCACTAGGTGGCAATAAAGTCAAATGCTAGGGTGAAAAATACAGCCTAGAAATAATTCAAATTGTTTTCCTACACTCCAGGCCTGCTGTACATTATTAAAACAATGGAAGGCTGCAGCACTTCACTTTCAAATACTAGAATTCTGTGAATGCTCTCTGACCTTCTCCATGAGAACAGTTGTGCTTCACAGATACGTGGGAAGGTAGAATTCAAGTGTCATACATTTTTCTCTGCCAGTCAAGTCACCATGCCCTCCATGCTCCAGTGCCCTTTTCTGAGGACCAGATGATTTTCTTTAAACTTCAGTAAAGAGAGATGGGCATGGGCACTCCACAGGGGAAAAATTTTTGCAAAACATACTTCATAGGCTGCTTTTCCCCTTCAGGAGACCTGCATTTTATGCTACAAATAATTTTCATTAAGAATCTTGCACATAATAGAGTCTGAAGAGTAACTAATCATATATGAGATGCCCTGAAATGTGCCACATTGATCTAAAATATCCTCTCCTCCAACCTGACAGTTTTTGTCATTTGTCACATTCTTTTGGGCAAAAACACTATGCCTACAAACGGCTCCTTCTGAAAGCAAATATGCAACCTAAAAGTATTTCCTTCTCAGATTCCTATCGATTTTAGCACATGCGAACATGCTGAAATCAACTGTTTGGGAAGCTTTGGGTTCAAGTGGATGAGGAGAAGAGAGCATCTAAGAGAAAAGGATGATATCAAAGGAGAGATGAAACACTATAAAAATAACTATTTTTGTAAACCCATTATGGATATGTTGTGCCTTGCTGAATAGTATGGTTACCAAAAGATTTATTCTGATATTTCTTTAATTCAAGAAGATCAAAATATCATAGGATTTTGAGATGGCAGGAACCTTAGAGATTAAGACTTCCTACTATCATGCATCGGCCCAGGAGTAAATCTATTTTGTCCATAGCCATGTTTATAATAATGATCAAGGATCTGTAAGGTTCTCAGATTCCAAATTTACACTTCTTGTGGAAAAAAAATAGTCAGAATCCCTTGTTTTAAGGGTTTGAATATGTCAGGGGATTTATTAACAGATTTCAAATTCAGTTATTGTGTTATGAATATAAAATATTTGGATAATGTGATATTGAAAAATTTGGGGTTCCTTGAGCTGATATTGAGATCCATGATATAAACTTTCTGTGGACATTTAGAGGACTTAAAAACTACATTTCCCATGATTCCTCTTGTGTAATACAGGTGGGCGGGAAGTGTGATTATGTAGACAGAGTCTCTGAACTTGATTGAGACACTCTCTTTCCTGTGGAACAAGCCAGGTGGGCAGAGGTAATGGCGAGGCATTTGACTTAGATCTTAGCAGGCGCGTGGCCTTCTTAATTACCAATATGACTTTAAATAAATCATTAATGTTTTTAAATATATCCATCTATATCAATATTATTTGTAACAATAATCAATTAGGAAAGACCTCAATTAGGAGGATTATTTGGTATAAATGTACATTTTTATTAAATTCAATTTTGAAAAGTTTTTTACACAAACAAAACAGATGAAACCAAGACTGTAAAGAAACAAGAAAGCCAGGGGAAATGATTTTAAAAGTGTCTCTGAGAAGGATTAATTTCTCAAATATATAAAGAATTGTGGCAAATTTATAAAAATAAAAACTCATTATCCAATTGATAAATAATTAAAGATAAGAACAAGTGGTTTTAGATGAAGAACTCAAAGTCCTCTATAATCATATAAGAAAGTGTTCTGAATCACTCTTAATTAAAGAAATGCAAATTAAAACAGCTCTGAGATACTACAGCCTAAGAATTAGATCGGTTAATATGATAGAAATGGAAAATTATAAATGTTGGGGGACATGTGGGAAAATTGGTACACTGATACATTGTTTGTGGATTTGTAATCTGATCCATCCTTTCTTAAGAACAATTTGGAATTATACTCAAAGAATTCTAAAACTATGCATACCCTTTGACCATCAATATTATTACTAGGTCTTTATCCCAAAGAAACCACAAAATGGAATAAGAGCTATTTGTAAAAAAAATTATTATAGCTCTTTTTTATGGTAACAAAGATTTAGAAAATGAGGGTATGCCATCAACTGGGGAGTGGATGAACAAATCGTGGTATATAATTGTGATGGAATACAATTATACTATAACAAATGACAAGCAGAAAAATTTCAGAACCATCTGGAAATATTTACGTGAACTGAGGCAAAGTGAAAGAAGAACCAGAAGAACATTGAAAACAGTGGCAGCAAAACGTTTTGATGAACAACTTTGAATGATCTAGTTATCCTCAGCAGTAATTATCCAAGACAATCCCAGAAATTCATGATGAATAATGTCATCTGTCCTTTGAGAAAGAATTGATGGAGTCTGAATATAGAGTGAAACTTATTATATTTTACCCTCTTTCTACATTTTTATTTGAGATCTCTTCCACAAAAGGATTAATATGTAAAGATATTTTGTTTGATTGCATATGTAAAATCTATATCAAATGATTTGCTCTGTCTGAGAGGGGAAAGGAGGGGGAAGGTGTTAGCAAAGAAGGGTTGAAAGGAAAGAGGAAATTTGGAACTCAATTTTTTTTAAAGAATGTAAAAATTATTTTTACTTATAATTGAGGAACAATAAAACATTATTTTAAAAAGGGTTATTTCATGAATGGATTGAATTGTATGACAGAAATCAGAAGTAAAAAAAAAAGATGAAGGAAACTCAGAGAAGGTTGTTAGTAGCAGGGAAGATTCTGTTGTATTGCTCTGAAAATTTACATAGTGTCAAGGGAATTACTTATAGATAGTGAAAGGATTCAGGTCAGAGCTCTTGTCATCATTAAAATTAAGAGAAATCTCTTCTGCTCAGACTTCTGTGAGAAGATATCTAAGAGGCAAGGTGGCATATCATGAACTACATAAACAGAATACTCTTTTCTAATTGATTTAAAATTTAGTCATATCACTTTCTTCAAGAATGTGAGGCAGTACCTCATTAAGGAAACATGACATAATATTTTAAAATTTCTACTTTATTCATACAGGGAATAAATCAGAGGGTAATGATTTTTTTATAAAATAATTCTTTATAAAAATGATTGAAAGTAGGAAACCTTCAAATAGTAATTTCCTACAAGACATTTAACATTTATTTAGGTTTGCAGAAATCTCATCTATACATAGTTTTGTAGGAGCTCGTCTATCATATAAATTGGAAAAGATGCTGATTGGTTGTAGCACTGTCTTAAATACATACAATCAAAACACCACAGAAAATTAGCTGTACAACCTTAGGAAGATGTTGCATTTGTCTTCACAACTCCCAATAAAATTTGTTTCTCACCATTTCTACCTCTTGAAATGGGGGTGGGGGGGACAAGAATGATGAAGAAGTTACACAAATAGTTTGAAGAATGTTAAGTATTTTTTAAGAAAACACATAAATTTAAAAAAAGCCTTTCATCCCAAATTGCCACATTTTCTACTCCATTTTCTCACTAATAATAATTGCTCTTAAAAACATAAGTGTATAGTCATTTCTAATTTCAAAACCCTTTGTTCACATTATCTCATTTGATTCTCAGAACAATCCTATCAAGTAGGTGATATTGTTATTCTTATCTTTCCCTGTTAGAAAGTGAAGCTCAGAAAAATTACTGAATAAGGGAAAGTGTGATCCCTGTCACATCTATTTAAGTACCATATCTGTACTTGGATTCTGCTCTTTTGACTCTAAATCCAATGAAAATTAATATTTATTTTTTTAAAACCTTCCCCTATGTATTGGTTTTAACTCAGAAGATTGGTGAGAACTAGGCAGTGAAGGTTAAGTGACTTCCTAAGGGTAAGACAATTAGGAAGTGTCTGAGTCCATATTTGAACCCAAGATCTCCTATCTCTAAGCTTGGCTTGCTAGCCACTAAACCACCTACCTGCCTCTGAAAAATAATCTTAAAGAAGTATGCTTACATACTTCTTTAATATTATATATATATATCCTGGTTTTCTTTCCCAGATACTGACTGCTAAATCATCCTCATCTAGGTTTCAGGGTATTCTGAGTACTTTTTTATCTCTTTTTATTTCTCTTTCCTTTTTAGGGTTCAGGAACTCCAGACCCCAATCTCATTTAGCTACTTGAAAGAGATTAGCTTTTACAAAAATCTATTTATTTTAAAGTATAAACAAAGTATAAACTGCCAACTTCTCATGGCATGCCCAGTCCTGTATCAATTTGATCTCTGGATGAATATGCTCAAAACACAGCATTGTTTCCACATGCTCAAAAATATCAGAAAGATTTCGTGAGTCCTCATCTCAACTTCTACAAGTTTGGGTTCAGAAGGTCATTCCACAGATCATTCCTTATTCCTTAGAAACCTTGGTTCTCTTCTGAGAGAAAAAGTAGAATGTGGAATACTAGGATGCCAAGATATTCTGTAGATCTTCTGAACTCCAACACAAAATTGTAAATTCGACTCCCTTCACACACACACACACACACACACACACACACACACACACACACACATAAATAAAATACATATATTTCCATAACCAAGGTCCAAAGTTCATTAACCATGACCGGATCATGTGGGCTTCCACCAGATAAGGTCCCAAGGCTTCATCCTTTGCATGAACTCTCACTGGTTGTTGAGATCAAAAGAATTACCAAGATCCACTAAGAATAAATAAGGCAAAGATGAAGTAGATAAGACAACAGACCTTTCTAAATGCCTCCCAAATCAGAGTCTCCTCTTCATGGCATATTCCACAGTCTCTCAAAGATATCTTTACTCTGCAAAGTTACATCTCTCAAGAGACGTCTTTCAGCAACTCCAAATGAAAATATACTACGCATGATACTGTGCATGTAGCTAAATCTCTATTATGTTAGAGTTGGTCTAATATTGGTCAACCAATAAAATATTTAATAAGTACTTAACATGTGGCAAGTACTGTGATAAGTACTAAGGATACAAAAGGAGGAAAAAGATGATCTTTGCTCTCAAGAATGTTACAGTGTTGAAGATGGCAACAGAGTAAGGAGCAGCTGCTCAATCTCTCCTAACCAAAGCATACAGGACTCCTCAAGGGGACATAAAAACGAATCCGATGAACAAAGGAACCCCACAACAGGGCGCAGCATTGAAGGTATGCAGAATCGGGGCATTTCCACGCTATAAAGGGGTGAAACAGCTCTCACTAAAATGCGAGAGGAAGAAGCCCCTCCACCCCATACACACCACGCACAGTGCCAAGGCCAACGCACAAGAGTGAAAGCAGGATTGAGGCAACCAGTAAATCACTAGCAGCCCCAGGGCTTGTCCCTGAGAGCTGCAAGACATGGGAACCCAAGTGTCTGGGGGCAAGCACAGACTTTCCCGAGCATCTGCGCGGGTGAAAACATTGCCCTAGCTGTGGACAAAGATCTCTAACACAGGGTCTTTCCCAAGCATCTGCTCAGGTGAAGGCAGTGCCCTAGGCGAGGACAAAGATCTCGAGCACAGGCTTGGACCTCGAGTGGGGTCCCGGTACAGACAGAAGTACGGCTGTGGAAGCAGCCCCTGAGGCTGCTGAAGGAGCCTGAGGCAGAGGGGCAGACCAGGGACTACCAGGAGGCTTGACCACGAGGACAAGGAGACCAGAGCCCTCGTGAGCTTAGAAAGCACAGGCAGACCCTGAGTGTGAAGACAAAGCTGAAAAGGGGAGGGGCTACCAATAACAAGCCAAGAACCTCAGAAGAAAACAATTATTAAGAAAAACTCTGGAACACTCGACAACTTTTACACAGAGAAAATCCAGACAACAGAGGAGGACAAACAAGTATCCATACCTTCCCAAAACAATGAAAACTGGTCACAAGCTATTGAAGAGTTCAAAAATGAGATGTTGATGAAGATGGAAGAGATCTGGCAAGAAAATAACAGCTTAAAAGGCAGAATTTCACAATTGGAGAGTGAGGCAAGTCAACTGAAGACCAGAAATGACCAGATTGAAAAGGAAAACCAGTCCCTAAAGGCTACAATTGAGCAATTAGAAGCCAATTATCTCTCAAGACAACAAAAACAAATAAAATTAAGTCAAAAGACTGATAAAATAGAAGGAAGCATGAAATATTTCAATGAGAAAGTGACAAATCAAGAAAACTGGTCAGGAAGAGACAATTTGAGAATCATTGGCCTTCCAGAAAAAGCAGAAATTAATAGAAGCTTGGACTCCATACTTAAAGAAATTATTCAGCAAAATTGCCCTGAAGTCCTACAACAAGAGGGCAATATAAACATTGAAAGGATCCATAGATCACCCTCTACTCTAGACACAGAAAAGTCAACACCCAGGAATATAATAGCCAAATTCAAGAGCTACCAAGTAAAAGAAAAAACCTTACAAGAAGCCAGAAAGAGACAATTCAAATATCAAGAAGCACCAATCAGGAACACACAGGATCTGGCAGCCTCCACAGTAAAAGACCGCAAGGCTTGGCATGCGATTTTCAGAAAGGCAAGAGAGCTGGGCCTTCAGCCGCGGATCAATTACCCATCGAAACTGACTATATACTTCCAGGGGAAAGTATGGATATTCAACAAATTGAAGATTTCCAAGTTTTTGCACAAAAGAGACCAGGACTAAATGGAAAGTTTGATACCCAACCACAAAAATCAAGAGAAACATAAAAAGGTAAATAAGAAACAGAGGGAAAAGAAAGAAAACTCATAATTTTTTAAATTTGACACTTTAAGGGCTTAAATAAGATATAATTATCTGTATTACTATGTGGAGAAATGCTATGTATAATTCTCTGTAGTGAACTCTACTCACTATTATAATATTCACTATTATAGCAACCAGAAGAATAATTCATAGGGAGAGGACAGGATACTAAATGCCCTAAGATGACATGGGGGGTGGGAAAGAAGGGGGAAATAGTAGGGGACACCAAGAAAAATCTGAGTAAATAAGAAAAATAGCATATTCTATTATACACAAAGAGGACATGGGAAAGGGAGGGGATAAATACTATTATAAGAAGGAGAGGAAGAGAGCATTAAGAGGTAATAATCAAACCTTACTCTCAGTGTAATCAACCCAGAGAGGGAAGAGCAGCTTTATTATCCATTGGGATAAAAACTCTATCTAACCCTACTGAGAAAGTCAGAAGGGATAAACCAAAGGGAGCAGGGGAGTGGGGAGGTCATAAAAGGGAGGGGAGAAGAAGGGGAAGGGAATTCATTAGGCCTTTAAAAAATAAAAAGAGGGGAATAACAAGGGAGAGGGCAGAAAGGGAAGTCAATAAAGGGAGGGGATAAGGGATACCGGCTCAAAGAAAACCACTGGTTTAAAAGAAAATAGTGTAAGAAGAAGGGGTGGGTCTAGAGGAGGATACAAAAATGTCAGTGAATGCACAACTGATAATTGTAACTCTGAATGTGAATGGGATGAACTCGCTCATAAAACGGAATCAAATAGCAGAGTGGATCAGAAACCAAAATCCTACCATAGGTTGTCTACAAGAAACACATATGAGGCAGGTAGACGTATACAAGTTTAAGGTTAAGGGCTTGAGCAACATCTTTTGGGCTTCAAATGAGAAAAAGAAGGCAGGAGTGACTATTGTGATTTCTGACAAAGCCAAAGTAAAAAATAGATATGATTAAAAAAGACAGGGAAAGTCATCACATCCTGATTAAAGGTAGTATAAA
Organism: Gracilinanus agilis; assembly: GCF_016433145.1. Taxonomy (NCBI): domain Eukaryota; kingdom Metazoa; phylum Chordata; class Mammalia; order Didelphimorphia; family Didelphidae; genus Gracilinanus; species Gracilinanus agilis. Next base: position 393,035,485 of record NC_058132.1, on the reverse strand, counting down.
CAATGAGGAAATAACACTGCTCAATATATATGCACCAAGTGGTATAGCATCCAAATTCATAAAGAAGAAACTGGCAGAACTCAAGAAGAAAATAGATAGTAAAACCATAATAGTAGGAGATCTAAATATTCCTCGTTCAGATATAGATAAATCAAACCAAAAAATAAATAAGAAATAGGTAAGAGAGGTAAATGAAATCCTAGAAAAATTAGATTTAATTGATATGTGGAGAAAAATAAATAGGGACAAAAAGGAATACACGTTCTTTTCAGCTGTACATGGTACATTCACAAAAATTGACCATGTAATAGGGCATAAAATCATTGCAAACAAATGCAAAAGAGCAGATATAATAAATGTAACCTTCTCAGATCATAATGCGATAAAAATAATAATCAGTAAGGGCACCTGCACAGGCAAATCAAAAACCAATTGGAAATTAAACAATATGATTCTCCAAAACCAATTTGTCAAAGAAAAAAATCATAGAAACAATCAACAAATTCATTGAAGAGAATGACAATGATGAGACATCCTACCAGACTCTGTGGGATGCAGCCAAGTCAGTACTCAGGGGGAAATTTATATCCTTGAGTGCATATATTAACAAAATAAGGAGGGCAGAGATTAATGAATTGGGTATGCAACTCAAAAATTAGAAAGCAAGCAAATTAAAAACCCCAGATGAAAACTAAATTAGAAATACTAAAAATTAAGGGAGAAATTAATAAAATCAAAAGTAAAAGAACTATTTAATTAATAAATAAGACTAGAAGCTGGTATTTTGAAAAAACAGATAAAATAGACAAAGTACTGGTCAATCTAATAAGAAAAAGGAAAGAAGAAAACCAAATTGACAGTATTAAAGATGAAAAGGGAGACTTATCTCTAATGAAGGGGAAATTAAGGTAATCATTAAGAACTATTTTGCCCAATTATGTGGCAAAAATATAACAATTTAGGAGATATGGATGAATATTTACAAAAAATATAAATTTCCTAGATTAACAGCAGAAGAAATAGAATACCTAAATAATCCCATATCAGAAATAGAAATTGAACAAGCCATCAAAGAACTCCCTAAGAAAAAATTGCCAGGACCTGATGGATTCACAGGTGAATTCTATCAGACATTCAAAGAGCAACTAATCCCAATACTATACAAATTATTTGATATGATAAGCAAAGAAGGAGTCCTACCAAATTCCTTTTATGGCACAAATATGGTACTGATCCCAAAGCCAGGTAGACCAAAAACAGAGAAAGAAAACTATAGACCAATCTCCCTAATGAACATAGATGCAAAAATCTTAAATAGAATACTAGCAAAGAGACTCCAGCAAGTAATTAAGAAGATCATCCACCATGATCAGGTGGGATTTATACCAGGAATGCAAGGATGGTTCAACATTAGGAAAGCCATCCACATAATTGACTATATCAACAATCTAACAAACAAAAATCACATGATTATCTCAATAGATGCTGAAAAAGCCTTTGACAAAATACAGCATCCATTCCTATTGAAAACATTGAAAAGTATAGGAATAGAAGGACCCTTCCTAAAAATAATAAACAGCATATACTTAAAACCATCAACAAGTATTATATGCAAAGGGGATAAATTAGAAGCCTTCCCAATAAGATCAGGAGTAAAACAAGGATGCCCATTATTACCTTTATTATTTAACATAGTACTAGAAACACTAGCAGTTGCAATTAGAGAAGAAAAAGAAATTGAAGATATCAAAATAGGCAAGGAGGAGACTAAGCTATCACTCTTTGCGGATGATATGATGGTCTACTTAAAAAATCCTAGAGAATCAACTAAGAAGCTTGTAGAAATAATCAACAACTTTAGCAAAGTTGCAGGATACAAAAAAATGCACATAAATCATCAGCATTTCTATATATTTACAACACATTAGAGCAGCAAGAGGTAGAAAGAGAAACACCATTTAAAATCACCCTAGACAATATAAAATACTTGGGAATCTATCTACCAAAACAAACACCGTAATTATATGAAAACAACTACAAAACACTTTCCAAACAAATAAAACTGAATCTAAACAATTGGAAAGCCATTAATTGTTCATGGGTAGGACGAGCTAACATAATAAAAATGAACATTCTACCCAAATTAGTTTACCTATTTAGCACCATAGCTATCAAATTACAAAAAAACTTCTTTACTGAATTAGGAAAAACTGTAACAAATTTCATTTGGAATAACAAAAGATCAAGGATATCAAGGGAAATAATGAAAAAAAATGTGAAGGAAGGGGGCCTAGCAGTACCAGATATTAAACTATACTATAAAGCAGCAGTCATCAAAACAATATGGTACTGGCTAAGAGATAGAAGGGAGGATCAGTGGAATAGACTCGGGGTTAATGAAGTCAGCAAGACAGTATACGATAAACCCAAAGAGCCCAACTTTTGGGACATGAATCCACTATTTGACAAAAACTGCTGGGAAATTTGGAAAACAATATGGGAGAGATTAGGTTTAGATCCACATCTCACACCCTACACCAAGATAAACTCAGAATGGGTGAATGACTTGAATATAAAGAGGCAAACTATAAATAAGTTAAGTGAACACAAAATAGTATACCTGTCAGATGTCTGGGAAAGGAAAGATTTTAAAACCAAGCAAGAGTTAGAGAAAATTACAAAATGTAAATTAAATGGTTTTGATTATATTAAACTAAAAAGCTTTTGTAGAAACAGAAACTATGTAGTCAAAATCAGAAGGGAAACAACAAATTTGGACAAAATCTTTATGACAAAAAACTCTGACAGGAGTCTAATTACTCAAATATGCAAGGAGTTAAATCAATTGTATAAAAAAATCAAGCCATTCCCCAATTGAACAATGGGCAAAAGACATGAATAGGCAATTTTCAGGTAAAGAAATCAAAAGTATCAATAAGCACATGAGAAAGTGTTCTAAATCTCTAATAATTAGAGAAATGCAAATCAATCATGAAGGCTGAGTTGCCCCAGTGTGCTGCAAATTCTTTATATACACCTTGTTTCCTGGGTTCAGGTCATGAAGTGAAAAGTCTATTGGTCCTGCTTGTGCTGCAGTTCCTGATTCTTGGAGTTCACACAGTTTGTGTTGCAATTCCTGTATACAGGAAGCAATAGAAGTATCTCTTCCTAATAGTGACGTATATGCAGGAGAAAAAGGCTTAGCCTGTATAGGGAGATGTCCAAAAAGTATGTCATATAGTGAGATGTGTAGATCTCCCCTGGGCCTGCTTCTAAGATAAAATTGAGCTAGAGGGAGAATTTCAGGCCATTTTAGATGTGTCTCAGTGCATAATTTGCCAATCATAGTTTTAAGTTCTCTGTTCATCCATTCAACTTGGCCTGAGCTTTGGGGGTGATATGGTACATGGAACTTGGGAGTTATCCCCAAACAGGAATATATTTCAGATAAAACTGAATCAGTAAGGTGACTTCCCCTGTCCGAGTCAATATGTGCAGGCAGGCCAAAACGAGGAATGATTTCTTTTAAAAGCACCTTGGCGACAAAAGCTGCTGTGGCTCGGGCAGTAGGAAATGCTTCCAGCCACCTGGTCAGTTGATCCACTATGACTAGACAGAATTTATATTGTCCAGCCATTGGCATTGTTATGAAATCAATTTGCAGGTGCTCAAATGGTGTGCAAGCCCACCAAAAGCCTTGCCATGAAAGGCATGTTGGTTATATGCTTGGCAGGAAGGGCAAGCTGCACACACTTTAGAGGCTATAGTGGTTATGCCAGGAGCTATCCATACCCTTTTAACAGAGTCCACGATGCCCTGGGTACCAAAATGACCATTTTTATGAATGAATTGGCAAATTTGGTGATAAAAGTTTCTAGGGAGCAGGGGTTTTCCCTCAGAGGACACCTATACTCCATTCATCTGTTTAGCTTTAAATTTTTGCTTCCATTTCTTTACTTCCTCTCATCATAGGAAAGCCATAAATTTGAGTCATCAGTGGTTGTTAATGTAAAAATTAGTTCAGGCCCTTCTATAGCTACTAGCTTTGCAGCAGTATCTGCCCGATCATTTCCTCTAGAGACAGGGTCAGTGCCACCTGTATGGGCAGAGCAATGGACTACTGTTAGGGCTTTGGGTAGCTGGGGAGCAGAAATAATTTCATTAATAATTTTTGCATTAGCTATAGATTTTCCAGCTGAGGTTAAAAATCCTTTCTGAAGCCATAACATACCCACTGCATGACAAATTCTAAATGCATATCTAGAATCTGTATAAATTGTTGCCTTTTTTATCTTTGGCAATTATACATGCATGTTTTAGGGCTATGAGTTCTGCGCCTTGAGCACTTAGATTTGAGGACAGTGAAGCTGACCATACAGTGTCAAATTCTGTGACTACAGCAGCTCCAGTGTAGTGTATGCTATCCATCATAAAAGAAGAACTAGATTGGGATTTTCTAAAGGAGTGTCCAGGAGATTGTCTCAAGGCTTTTTCAGCCATGGACACTAGTGTTTCACAATTATGTAATGGTTCTTCTGAAACTGGTAAATCAGGAAGCAAAGTGGCAGGATTAAGAGTTGTACAATGTTTTAAAGTAATATTTTCACTATTTAGTAAAGTTATTTCATACCTTGTAATTCTCTGATCAGAAAATGCTTGTGTTCTATGTTTTAGCAGCAATGCTTCCACTTAATGTGGGCACATAATTGTTAATGGGCATCCCAATACTAGATCAACAGTTTTTGTTACTAACAGAGCTGTGGCAGCTACTCTAAGACAGCGTGGTGCTCCTGCAGCTATTGGGTCCAGCTGGGCTGAATAATAAGCAATTGGATGCTGGTAAGGTTCCAAAGTTTGAGTTAAAACACCTAAAGCTACCCCTCTACAGTCATGTACATATAAAGTAAATGGTTTGTTATAATCTGGGATGCCTAGAGCAGGGGCAGACAGGATAGCTTGTTTTAAATTTGACAAAGCTAACCAGTGTTCTTTTGTAATCTTTATTAGTGCTATAATCTTTTGTTAGTGCTATAAGGGGTTTAGTAATTTCCCCATAGCAAGGGATCCATTGTCTACAAAAACCTGTTGCTCCTAAGATTGTTCTTAAGTGTTTTTTAGTGGTAGGATCGCTCAATTTTTGAATATTTTCAATGCGCTTAGGAGAAATATAATGGGCACCAGCAGTCAAAATGAACCCTAAATATTCCACTTTAGGGAGACACCACTGAACTTTTCCTTTTGAGATCTTATGGCCTCTTTTATGTAATTCTAAAAGATGTTTACTATCTTCTTGACATGTTTCAGCATCTGGTGAAACCAAGAGCAAATCAGCCACATATTTAATTAACTAACTGTTTTAAAACATTATATCATCTGTATCTTGGCTCAAAATCTGTGCAAAGAGGGAGGAGCTTTCCAAGTACCCTTGTGGTAGATGACACCAGATCCAATGAGAATTATTCTAGGTAAAGGCAAATATATGTCTGGAATCCTCATGGATAAAATTTGAGAAAAAGGCTGAACACAGGTCCACCACTGTAAAGTAAGTGACTGTACAGGGAATAGAGGAAATAATTGTGTTTGGGTTTGAAACCACAGGATGTCTCTTTATGACATTATTGTTTATAGCTCTTAAATCTTGAACAAATCAATATTGAGGTTTTCCATCTGGGTCTAAGTTTGGCTTCTTGACAGGTAAAATAGGTGTATTATATTCTGATTTACATGGGATCATTATTCCTTGCTCAATTAATGAATTTATTACTGGGGTGATTCTTTCAATAGCTTCTTTTGATAAGGGGTACTGAGGAATGGAGGGAGCTGGCCCTCCTCTTGTTCTAATCTGAACAGGAACAGCTGATTTAAGTAGGCCTACATCAGTAGAAGATGTGGCCCAGAGAGACTTCAGGATATCATCTGGGATTTCAAAGGTGGGAGGCTCCTTTACTTCCTGACCCTCTGAGAGAAGTACAGGGAGCAAGTTTAAAGAGTCCTCCATCAATTCCAGTGACATAGAACCATCTGGATTGCAAATTATTGTGGCTTTAAGTTTACATAATTTATCCCTTCCCAGAAAATTTGTGGGGAATCCAGGCATTAGAAGAAAGGAGTGTTCAACAGTTAGGGGTCCTATGGTTACCATGCGAGGAGAAAGTTTTGGGACCTTTTGAGGTGTTCCTGATACCCCTACTACATTTAGAGAGCCAAAAGAATTACAGTTTTCATCTGGTTTAATCACCAGTACTGATCTTGAAGCCCCAGTGTCCAGCAAACAATTGTAATATGAATTTCCCACTTTTAGGGTTACGTGGGGTTCCTTACTATTTGGAGGGGAATGTATGGGGATAATTGGCATTAAAACATCAGGGTCTGGAAAGTCAAAGGTTTCCCTTTTTGATTCCAAAGCCTTTCCCCCCACCTCGCACCTTCATAAAGATGCTTGGGCTCCAATCCCCCCCCCCCCCACGAGGGGCATTAGCACTGTGAGTAGTTCGGGGGTGAGCTCCACTTAAGATATACTGTTGCAGGGTCATTTGGTATGCTTTATCATCTTCCCAAGATTTATTTCTAGCATTTCTATCACTCCTAAAGTTGCTATTCCTGGATTCATTACCATTATTATTATTATTACTGTTGTTATTCCTATAGTTATCTTTCGGCTGGGTATTATTTTTAATTAATCTTTTTTTTTAAACCCTTGTACTTCGGTGTATTGTCTCATAGGTGGAAGATTGGTAAGGGTGGGCAATGGGGGTCAAGTGACTTGCCCAGGGTCACACAGCTGGGAAGTGGCTGAGGCCGGGTTTGAACCTAGGACCTCCTGTCTCTAGGCCTGACTCTCACTCCACTGAGCTACCCAGCTGCCCCTATTTTTGATTAATCTTAAGAGATTCCTACAGTCCATCATCATATGGCTCTTCATACAGATATGACAGATAATGGACTGAAAGTTAGATTCTTGGAGAGGGGCTATATTCTCTCCTTTATTTTTCAGTTTTTCCTTTAGCATTTTATTTTCTGCTTTTAAAGCATCCATTGAATCAGTGGCTTCCTCATGTCTTTGTGAATGTCCCTTAAAAACATAGGATGCTACTTTCCTCAAATCCCCAAGACTCATTGATCCCCAGGTTGGGCAGTTAGTTTTAAAATAATCTTTGACTACTTTGCAGGAATTAACAAATTGCCTATGTATATGTTTAATATCCCATTCCATGGTTAAATCAAGGCCCATATATGCTTCTCCCACCTCAATCAGCCTGTCCATCAAATTGGAGGGAGTATCATTGGTATGTTGTTTGGTTTCTTCAAATTTTGACCAGCTGTCAGGCATATCAGCATAAGCGTTCATGACTGTCAATAATGCCTCCCTGCCATCACACAATTTGTCATGATCTGGTACAGAATTGTAATCCCAGTTTGGATCCTGGAGGGGCCATTTAAGTCATCCCTTACCTTTCTTATGATTGGCCCAAGAAATGATTTTATCTTTCTCACTGTCAGAAATTCACTAATACATTTTCAACATCCTGCCAGCTGGGGTCATGAATTCAGAATATATTGTCTAATTTGTTTACAATTATGAATGGTTCTTTCTCAAAAGTAGACATATTTTCTTTGAATCTAGCTAAATCTTGAGAGTTGAAGGGAGTATAGTGCCTTACAGCACCAAGACCCCTTCTTTATTGAAAGTGGGTACTTCTCTTAAGGGAAATAGGATTTGTGTTGCATCATCTTGCATTCCAGTCTCTAGGCTCCCTGCCTGGTGATAAGTGGCAAGGGGGCTGGGGTTAGGGGCTGAAGCAGTGGCAGGGACTGTTGGTGGGATAGGCTGAGTAGGGTGTGTGGCAGGGACTGTTGGTGGGATAGGCCGAGTAGGGGGTGTGGCAGTAGCGAGAGCAATAGATTGAGTGGAGGGTGTGGCAGGAGTAGCATTGGAGTCTGTGGATGTATGGAGAAATAAGTCTCTCTTATGCTGGAGCTTCTTCATTATAAGTTTTCTCCTTTTTAAATACTTTCCATGGAGCTTTACAGAAGTCATCAGTTGCTCTACATTCCCCTCCAAATTGTTCAATCTTGAGTTATAATTAAGCCGAGCGTGCAGTGCCCTGGGTTGTTCTAGATTAGAAGTGGCATTCAGCTTCTCTTCTAAGTTTTTTTTTGGGGATAAGTAAAGATAAACCACTCCCCCTATAAATATTACCAGCACACCCAAATACAGTACAAGATATATCCCTTATAATGAACTCTGCGGGATTACTGACCAGCAAAAAAATTGTTGCTCCTACAAGTTTGATCATATAATTAAAGGTCTGGACCCAGGTATTCACTAAGTTGTTAATGGGTTGGAACCACATATTCATTTAGTGAATTGATAAGTTGCCTGTAGCTTTACTTTTTGTTAGAAGATGCCGCTCATGGGTAGGTTTTCCCTTTCTAATGGTTGGGCTTGGGTCCTATTGTTTTAGATTATAATTTCCTTTATTTCTGGCTGGCAAAAAATAAAGCCTGTAGCCAAAGGCTGAGTTCTAGAGATTAGGTATAGGAGGGTAGACAAAACCTCTAGCCCAAGGCAGGTGGGAATGTCTTTCAGGGGCTAAGTTTGGGAAGGGCAACAAGGTGTAGCTGAAACTCTTTTCAGCTTCAAAAGTTCAATTTTAAAAGTCTGAAGGAGACTTTTCTGTTCTCCTTCCACCTGAAGCTAAAACTGCTAAAACCATGTGCTTCCCTCTTTGGGCAAGAGGGCAGCTTAATTCTAGTTGGCCCCACCAGGCTTTAGCCTCTCCCTTAAGATTTTAAACTAGAGACACGTGGAGTTTTGAAAAGAGAGTAGACTTCTAGGAGTAAAACAAGGCTAATACCTAATTTCAGTCTAAAATTTACTCTCTCTAAAAGACCTAACTAATATTCTGAGTCCAGTGCCTTTTGCTTTGGTGAGGAGCAGAGATGCTTCTAAGCCTTTCAGGTGTGTCCCTGGGCTAGCTAAGAAACAAAGCAGTCTGCTAGTCCCCAGTAAGGCAACTGAAAAATAGGATTCCTTCCCAGGTGAAACTAAGGGTCAACTAATTGGGTTATTTGTTCCCTAAGGCAAGGGGGTTGGAAACAGCCTCCCCAGGGAAAATTTCAGAGCCCTGCAGCCAATGTTAAAGTGGGTGGCTGGGCTGCTTTTCTAATGTATTTTAAAGGCTAAAGGAAAGAAAATGTTTGATTTCACCAGTCTGGCAGCTTTACACAAATCACAGATCCAAAAAGAGCTGTAAAAAGGCTGGCTTAGGGATAGTCACTAAAGTAGAGGAAAAATCAAGAAAATTTAGGAAGATTGAGGGTAGCTGAGACCAACGTGATCAGCCAAAATTATAAGAGGGAAAACTTAGATTATACACACACACACACACACACACACACACACACACACACACACACACACACACACATACACATATATATATATATATAAGGTGTGGTCGCCAGGACTCAATAATTCAGATTGATTCCATAATTAAAATAGACCCAAGTCAGGATGGGTTTTGTGGTAGTTTATTTAAAATTTGGGAAGGTAGAAGGTAGGGAAATAGAGAGAGGGAGAGGCTGGCCTGGACCAGCAGAGGTCCAGACCAAGGGAGAGTTAAAAGGCTTATTAAAATAGGCTACTAGTCACAAGGCCTTAGCAATTAGAGAAGCAAAGAAGCCTTATTGAGGTAAAGACTCTAGAAACGCCAAGGTAGGTGAAAGGGAGCCAGCCTAACTTACCCATGTGACAATTCAGAGGGGAAGCTGCCTGAGGTCTCAGCAGAGATCTTTCAGCACCAAATTCAAAGCATGAGCTGCCTCAACAGGAAGTTAGCATCATATTTGAAGGACAGCAGCTTTCGTCACTTCCTGGAGGTCCACCTCCAATTCAAGTGGACAAATGGCAGCCTCAACACTGTTTTGGACTGCCCAAAGGGCAGTCCCTTGTTCTTGATTTGTTACTTATTGTCACGTTTGGGTAACTCATATCCCCTCCTCACTAAGAGAGGTGGGGATGACATTATCTCTGGTAGCTAGAGTTTTAACTAGGAATGGGGGGTGAGCTAATTCCATTTACACAATAAGGAACTGAGAGGATGGCCTTAACCTATACACAAAAAAGGTATTTTAGGGAGAAAGATGATGAGTTCCATTTTGCATATATTGGTTTTAAAATGTCTGCTGAACATCCTATTTGAGTTGTTTGAAAGGTGGTTGGAAATGTGAGAATGGAAGGCAGCAGAGAGACTTGGGAACAATAGGTAACAGTTAGAGTCATTATGATTTTTAACTAACTGAAATTGGTCCATACCTCACCCTGAATTTGGCTGTAATGTCAGCTCTTCTATTCCCTGATTCCACTGGTCCTTGTATTTTGCTGTGGGCTCTGCAATGAATAACCGAAACTTTGGCTGGTAATTAGAGTGCTTCTAACAGCTCACTTATTAAATTGCAATATGCTATTTGTTTACCATTAGATGTTATGAAGCCTCAGTTTTTCCAGAGTTCACAGGAATGATGCAGTACTCCAAAAGCATACAAGGAGTCGGTGTAAATGTTAACTCTCCAGTTTTGGGCTAACCTTAGAGCATTTATCAAACCAAACAATTCTGCCCCTTGAGCACTCATAGTAGAAGGTAGGGATGAGTACCAATGGGTTTTATAGGCTGCCACTACTGCTGCACCGGTAAATCTCTGATGGCCTACTAAGTAAGATGATCCATCTGTGAAGAGTGTCAACTCACGATTTTCCATGGGACTATCGGATAGATCATTCCTTGTCTTATGCACAATGTTAAGTGTGTCTTCAAAAGATGTGTAGACTCTCTCCTTCCAGAGGTAGATCTGGAATCAGAGTTGCAGGATTTAAATTCTTGCACTGGTGAAATGTGATGTTTTCATTTGCCAACATGATTGCTTGGTATTGTGATAACCTTTGGCAGGTGAAAGCTTGGAGTGTGAGCTAAATCGGAGCTTTCTGCAGCACAAACAGGCAAGTTTTGACTGGGAGATTCAATATAGAATGTTGGCTTAGAAAGCAGGCACTCTCTCACTGAAAGCTGGAGAATGAGTAACCGTGGTTCCTAGGCTGAGCTCTGCAGAGCCCACAGAACTTTCATGTTCTCTCTGACTAAGGGCTGAAGAAATAGAGGTTTGACTTGTTTCTCCATCCACTTGGTTGTCTTGTGAACTACAAACCCCCAGATTAGGAGTTTTCCCATTAGTTGTGTCAGGGATAGGTAGTTTCTATTCCGTTCAATACTTCTGGTACACCTCCCCACTCAGAAGCTGTCTGGAGTTCATTATCTGGCCCTCCATTAGGTGTGGCTAAAGTCAGTTAATTTGTGTCTCCAACCACTGAGCAGACTTCAGTGATGTGATTACTGAGCACACTAGCCACTGGAGATGACAGCTGATCATTCTCCCTTCCCCTAGCTTCTGGCCTGAATTTATCAGTTAAGGGGTTGAGAAAGGTCCTTTTATTCCTATACTTTCTAGTGTTTTCAGTAGGAATGGGTGTTGTATTTTGTCAAAGGCTTTTTTAGTATCTATTGAGATAATCATGTAGTTTTTGTTGGTTTGCTTGTTGTTATGGTCAATTATGTGGGTGGTTTTCCTAATATTGAACCATCCTTGCATTCCTAGTAAAAATCCCACCTGATCATGATGGATAACCCTCTTGATCACTTTCTGGAGTCTTTTTGCTAGTATTCTCTTTAAGATGCATCTATATACATTAAGGAGATTGGTCTGTAATTTCATTCTCTGTTTTTGAACTACCTGGCTTTGGAATCAGTGTCATATTTGTGTCATAAAAGGAATTTGTTAAGACTCCTTTTTTGCTTATTATATCAAATAATTTGTATAGTATTGGGATTAGTTGTTCTTTGAATGTTTGATAGAATTCTCTTGTGAATCCATCAGGCCCTGGCGATTTTTTCTTAGGGCGTTCTCTGATGGCTTGTTCAATTCCTTTTTCTGATATTAGATTATTTAAGTATTCTATTTCTTCTGCTGTTAATCTAGGGTTTAAATATATATATATATATATATTTTTTTTTTAAACCCTTACCTTCCGTCTTGGAGTCAATACTGTGTATTGGCTCCAAGGCAGAAGAGTGGTAAGGGTAGGCAATGGGGGTCAAGTGACTTGCCCAGGGTCACACAGCTGAGAAGTG
>NC_058132.1:392984610-393023171 GCF_016433145.1 Gracilinanus agilis | reverse complement strand
TATATTGCTTGACATTTCATCCTATACAGTTTGTCCCTCTTCCCTCTATGTAAACTTCTTCTAGTTACCCTGTTGGTAATAACAATTTTTAATATTTGCCAATACTTTCTTTTCTTCTTGGTATATAAATTGATTGAACTTTTTGTGTCCCTTAAAGAAAAGATTTTTTTTCTCCTCCCCCCATTCTCTTAATTACCTTATCTTGATTCTCTTGAGTTCTGGGTTTGGGCAGCAAATTTTCTGTTTAAGTCTAGTTTTTTCTTGATGAATGTTTGGAAGTCCTCAATTTTATTGAATGACCATACTTTCCCCTGAAATAATATAGTTAGTTCTGATTGATAGTTGATTCTTGGTTGTAGACCCAGTTCTCTTGCTTTCCGCAATATTGTGTTCCATGCCTTCTGGTCCTTCAATGTAGATGCAGTCAGATCCTGTGTTATCCTAACTGTTGTTCCCTGGTATCTGAATGACTTCTTTTTAGCAGCTTGTAAAATTTTTTCTTTCGTCTGGTAGTTTTTGAATTTGGCTATAATATGCCTGGAAGTTGTCAGTTGTGGATTAAATGTAGGAGGAGATATGTGGATTCTTTCAATTTCCACTTTTCCCTCTTGTTTGAGAACTTCAGGGCAATTTTCTCTGATAATTTCTTGTAAGATGCTATCTAAACTTTTTCTTTTATCATGATGTTCTGGTAAACCAATAATTCTTAAGTTGTCTCTTCTAGCTCTGTTCTCTAGATCTTTGGTTGAATCAATAAGGTGTTTCATATTCTTCTCAAATTTTTCATTTTTTAAATTTTGTTTAACATATTCTTGCTGCCTTTGAAGTCATTTGCTTCTAGTTGTTGAGTTCTGGTTTTTAAAGACTGAATTTCATCCCTGGCTTTTTGGTCATCCCTCTCCTTCTGGTCTGATTTTTTTTGTAGATCATCTTTTGCCTTCTTTGCTTCATTTTCAAGATGGCCATTTCTGGCTTTTAAGACTTTATTTTCTTGTTTTAGTTCATATATTTCCCTTTTCAAATTGTCTTCAGCCTCTCTTGCCTCTCTTGCTTGGTTTTTGACTTCCTGAAGTTCTTGAGTTAAATGAATTTTGAGATCTTCCAAAGCCTGTGTCCAGTTCGCTGGAACTACTTCCTCTTCTTCTATTTCTGTTTCATTTGTTCTCTTTTCTCTTCCTTGAAAGAAGCTTTCAATTGTCATTTCTTTTCTCTTTTTCTGTTGCTAATTCATATTTTTTTCCTTCCTTGTTCTGCTAGTTTGAGTAGTTGTATTTAATGATCTTTGATGAAAGTTCATTCCCCAGCTGGCAATGGAGGTTTGTAGTCACTTTCTCTGCTTTCTGAAGACTTTTTGTCTGTCCAATTGTTGGGATTAATTAAGCATGTGGGGGAGGTGTCCTGGGATTCCCCTTTTATGCACTTAGACCCGACAGTTCAAGAATTGAAGCCTTTTTCTTGACATACCTTTTTAGTTATGCTGCAGTAGGGTTCCCCCTGCTCTGTCCCATTATTAGATTTGGTCCTCTTTCTTCTCACAGCTCATTGTTTTCTATCTTGGTGTGTAAGGGCACAGAGGTTTTAAGATTCACTACTTCTAAGCAGCATCTTTCTGGAAACCTCCAAGTAAATGTTTAGTTGTCTCTTGAGGTCAGCTATTACTGAGTCCTTATCTGAGTCAGACTGCCTGGCTGTATATGAGATGCATGTTGTCTGATGTCTTTGAGTGGCAATGATTCCCACTGAGGACAGTTCTGCCTAAAGTAGTTCTGGACTGGCAGTGAAGCACCCTTCATGAACTGCCTCCTGATATGGTTGATGGTTTCTGGGGCATGAACATCTCTGAGGCCTAAAATTGTTTAGCTGCCTCAATTACCCTGTCAAGGAAGCTGCTAGGGTGTTCTTCTCCCTGCCTCAGTTTCTCAAATTTTTGCCACGAATTTGTTTTTTTGGCATGCAGCTGCATTGCCTTGAGTAAATCTGTCCTGCATTGGACCAGAAATCTCATATTAGCATGTGATGTCAATTCTAGGTCATGGTGGACCGTGGGCTATGCAGTGAGATTGGGGTTCGAGTGAGTCTCAGCCAAAAATTTCTCTTTTTCAGAGGGTGAATAAAACTTCTCCAAAAGAAACTCTACGTCATCAAAACTGGGGTTAAAAAGTATGAAAACCTGCTTCATTTCTTTTATACTCTTGAAAGGTGAGAGGAAGAACTTGGGGAAACGCCTCCTGACTACTTCTAAATCATTAGGGGTAAAGGCCTTATAAGATTTGACATGGACAATACCCTCCCCAGGTTGTAAGATGATTCTGTCAACTACTGGGAGTATGGATACTGTGGTCTCAGTGCTTGGTTCTGTAGCTGGAGTTTGGATGTCCTTAACAGCTTGTGGTTTTTTGCTTGAATTGGTAGCACCTAAATATTTTGTTTCTACAATCTCCAGTTGGAGAAGTATATGTTCTTCCAGTTCTTTCCTTTCCCTGATTTGTTTGAGGACTTGGAATAATAGCTTCATGTGTTCTACCAGTTCTTGGGAGACAGAGTCAGGTTTTGCATTAGAAGTAGAGCCAAAAAGCAGCCAAAGATGTGAGAGGAGCCTCTTCAGGATTATCAAGAATTGCACAATAACAAAAACCAGAGCCAAAGCTGTAGGTATAAAACATATAAATTCTGCCAGTGTTACGGCACACCATTTGTAATAGTCATACAGTTCTAGTATCTGGTGTATAAATTGAGGCACTTTGCAAAACCAAAAATCAATTGGTCCCTGCATAAAAGACCAAAGAAGCATGGAGGAACTCGAAACTATAAACAATATCCTAGCAAAGCCCATTTTTAGTAACTTTTGTAGGTAATTAACCTAGCTGTTCTCACACCTGCTAGGCCAGAGTTCCATTCTCCTAACTGACAGGATTGCCTAGGGTAATTTTGCAAATGCAAGAGATCTTGCATAAATCCTGCATTACAATGTAAAAGCAAAAATGGCATTCTTCTAAACACATGAATGCCCATGTCTGAGCCATCAGAAACTTCAGCATTTATGGCCCATATTTATTGAATAAAAGATCTCAACTTTAACTTTTATTGCTTAAATACTATCTTCTCAGACAAGATGGATAATATTCTTATCAAACATACAAAGCAGAAATGAAATGCTTAGCAATACAGGAATTTTCTTTCTCTTTCCTGAAGTAGAAACATCCAAAATATCATTCATGAGCAGAATCATATTTTACAAAGATAGATATTCATCAGACTGCATTTTGTATTTCAGCAACTACAGCCATTAAAGGAAGAGAAATTGAAAGCTTTTTATAAGAGAAAATCCATATCTTCAAAATCACTGACTCTTTACTAAAGCTTTCAAAGTTAGTATTCATAATAATGACATAAAACATGAAATAATAGGGCTTGCCACTAAAGACAAACATTCCCCAGCTATACTGATGATGTTGACGCATGTTATCTTTATTTATAGAAAATAATGTGAATATAGCATTATGAGTCACCTTCACACTTTCTTGTTATTCTTTCCTTCTCAGCCCACATTGATATGAC
This sequence comes from Gracilinanus agilis, assembly GCF_016433145.1. Classification (NCBI taxonomy): domain Eukaryota; kingdom Metazoa; phylum Chordata; class Mammalia; order Didelphimorphia; family Didelphidae; genus Gracilinanus; species Gracilinanus agilis. The sequence goes on along the minus strand of NC_058132.1, from coordinate 393,019,613 downwards.
ATTGCATGCAAAATGACATGCCAGTAAGATCTTTAGTTATTTCAGTTGTGACCCTATCTTTTTAGAAAGGGGGGTGGGGAGAGAGGGAAGAAAAGAGAGAGAGAAGGGAAAGCTTGAGAGATTTGTGTCCAAACTGGATTGAGTTCTCATGTTTCTTTGGGATCCATAATCCAATGCTAAAATAATAAAATAATGGTTTTATTCTACATTCCTAATAAAAAATATTGATATGGCTAATACCTGGACTCCTTGAGAATATTTATGCCGACAGAATTTCAGCCAGTAAACACATATAGACAAATAAGCAAATGTGCACTTATTTTGTATGGGACTATGATATTTCACTGGAAGAGATTCCCTACTGGTGAGGAAACTAAGAAATCTGTCTACTTGATCAATGACACATGTAAAACCCAGTGGAATTGCTCGTTGGCTATGTGAGGGGGCTGGAAGAAGGGGAAGGAAAGAACATAATCATGTAAGCAAGAAAAAATATTCTAAATTAATTAATTAAATGCAATTTTTCAAAATGAGATTTGCCTGGAATGGGAACAACTAGATGACCCAGTGGAAAGCGTGCCAGGCTTAGAGACAAGATAGTGGGTTTGAATTTGGCCTCCATCTCTTCCTAGCTGAATGAACTTTGGCAAGTCACTTAGCTCCCATTGATAAGCCCTTGCCACTCACTCTTCTGCCTTAGAACGTATACATAGTATTGATTCTAAAATGGATGGTAAGGGTTTGAAAAAAATTTTTTTTCCAGGATTACTAAGAGTTTAATTGATTGACCCTTGAAACCAGGTGTTCTTAATTCCAAAGCCTGCTCCCAGAAGCAGAATTAATTTATGGAAATAGAAAAATGACAAAAAATATCTGAAAGAGCAAAAGGTCAAGAATATCAAAAAAATAAGTGGAACAAATTTAAAGGGAAGTATCCCAAAAGTAACAGATTTCAAACTGTATTACAAAATAGTAATCATTAAAACAGTCTGGTACTGGTTAAGAAATGGAGTGGTGGATCAATGGAATAGATTAGGTATACAATACACAGTAGAAAATGATCATAATAATCTTGTGATTAAAAAACTCAAAAATTTAAGCTTTGAGGGCAAGAACTTACCATTTAATAGAAACTGCTGGGAAAACTGGAAAGCAGTTTGGCAGAGATTTGGCATTGACCAACATCTCACATCATATACCAAAGATAAAATCAAAATTAGTATATAGTTTATATATAATAGGTGATTTAATAAATACATTAAAGGAACAAAGAACAACTTACCTGCCATATCTATGGATAAGGGAAGATTCTATGGCCAAATAAAACAGAGAATCAAGAGAGGTAAAATAGATACTTTTTTCAAGTGGATTTTTTTAATTACATATACAATATCAATGCAGTGAATATCAGGAAGACACAGTAGAAAATTAGAAGAAAAATTTCACAGCAAGTTATTCTGATAGAGGCCCTGTTTAACAAAAATAGATGGAACTGAGAAAAATAATGAAAATAAGATCCATTCTATAATTGATAAATGGTTAAAGGAAATAAACATGCAATTTTCAGAAGAAAACAAAGCTGTCAATAGTCACATGCAAAATGTTTTAAAAGACTATTGAGTAGAAAAATGTAAATTAAAGTAACTCTGATGTGCTATTTCATACCCATAAAATGGGTTAACATTATAGAAAAAGAAAATAATAAATTCTGCAGGGGATGTGGGAAAAATTGAACTAATGCAGAGTTGGTGGAGTTGTGAACTGGTGCAAATATTCTAAAGAACATTTTGGAACTTTACCCAAAAGGCTATAAAACTGTTCATTCCCTTTAACACACAGATATCACTACTAGTTCTATATTACAAAAAATAAAATACAGGGGGAAATGAACTATATATAACTAATATTAATGGCAGCTCTTTTTGTGATCACAACAAATTGGAAATTAAGGGTATGACCATCAATTGGAAAACTGATAAACGAGTTATGGCATATGATTTTGATGGAATACTACTGTACTAAAAGAAATGAAAAAACAGAATTATTTCAGAAAAACCTGACAAGTCTTATATTAACTGATGCAAGGTGAAATGAACTGAATCAGAACATTGTACACACTATATTGTAATGATGTTCAGCTGTGAAAAACTTAGCTCTTTGATCAAGACAGTGTTCCAAGACAATTCCAAAGGATCTATGATGAAAAATGCTATTAATCTCCAGGTAGATAACAGATGAACTCTGATCATATAGTGAGACAGGTTTTCTCCCTTTGTTTCTTGCCTTATGATTTATTTTATTTTGAAACATAGCTAATACAGGGATGTGTTTTGCATGGCTTCACATGTATTTTCAGTATCATATGTCTTTCCTTTTGAATGGGAAAGATACAGGAGGGAGGGAAAGAATTTGAAACTCAAAATTTTAAAATAATATTAAAATGGAAGGAAGGAAAGAATGAAGGAAGAAAGGAAAGAAGGAACAAAGAAATGAAAGAAAGAAGGAAGAAAGGAATGAAGGAATGAAAGAATGAAGGAAGCAAAATTGAGTAAAAATTACCGGTGGCAGATGAATGTTAACCACTTCTAATATTTATTCCATTAATTCACTGTCATTATTAGTAAACTTTTTAAAGTTTTTGTGCTATAGGCACTCTGCAAAATATTGATGAAACAAAGAGAAAAGAATTTAAAGCTCAAAATCTAATAGAAGAGTTATGAATAAATAATTATGTTTAAATTATTTTAGTTGTATGTCATCTTTTTTCCTAATTAAGTTTCTTACTTTGTTTATTATTTCATCATATTACCTCAGACAATTCAGTGGTCTGAGTTGAACACAAGAATTTACACAGGGATAACTCCTAGGTCTTTAAATCTCTTTTGTAATCTACTTTAATGTAATAATTTTAAGTTTTTGAGTTTTTATATGATGTTCAATGTGCAGTGTTCCTATAATTTTTTTTATTTCAAGGAAATATTCCCAATTTAAGTCATGAGACTGCTATATAATAGAAAGATTTGGAGACTATATCTACAGTATATATTTTACATACATATACATGTATATGCAGATCGATATAGATATAATTTAATAAAAATTTCAACTCATGTAATTTATATGTGCATTTATAAACACATTTTATATATATATGTATTTATAAATGTATATATATATATTGGTATAATTATGTGCTCAATATGTGCTTGTGTCTGTGTGTGTGTGGAGAGAGAGAGAGAAAAAGAGAGAGAGAGAGAAAGGGAGAAAGCCTTGTGAAATGGACATATAAATTTCATAAAGTCAACTGATTTTTTAAATTGCATTTAGATAGAACACCTAACAAAAAAAAAACAAGAAAATTTTTCATTTAATTATACTGTAACTCAATAATATTTAACATCTCTTATAATTCTAGCATTTTTGAAATGTAGAAAATAATTGGTCTTTTGCAAGTTATTGTTTAATATTAATTAATACTATTTTTGGGATAGAGGAGCTCTTTGTAATGTATTGACTCATATCGCTAATAAACAGATTCAATATTAGCTTGAAAGAGGAAAAAGCAACTGATTTATTAGAGTAATAAGATGATATCGTCTAAAGCATACTTGAAGGGAACATACTTGCTCTGGGCATGATAAATGCATTACTTATTATTCCCCACATATTTCATCAATCCTAATAAATCACAACTTGGGAATCTCTTCAAAGTTGGCTTTCTGCCAACATGGCCGTTACATTTTCTGGTAATAGTCCCCAATCATGTTATTTAGGAACAAATGATCTATGATGGAGATATTGCCAATTATAGAACATTTTGAGCAAACTAAATCTCAGGTTTATATTTTAAAACCCCAATTATTTCATTTTAAGCAATTAAGAAAATAAAAAGATGGAAATAGAAAGACCCACAAAAAGTAACTAATGATAAAGTTAGTTTGAAATTTTTTATTCAAACCATAATACTTTCTATTTTACTTCCTTTATCTCTTTTGTATTCCCAGTATTAAAGGGCAGCATTTCAAAGATATCAATGTCCTCTGTAGTTTATCAGAACATTACCATGGACTTCAGACATTCTGATAACTCAGAAGTTTTGAAATCCTATTTTTTCCAAGAATATTCAGAAATGAGTGTTATATTGAATCTCTGGGAGCTTGAAGATCACCTTTGATTGACAAATAAGTCAGTTGGATGGAATATTCCCAGGGAGTCATGCGAGAGGCAGGAGGAGGGGCAGTTGAGAATCCTGAGCAGAGATTCTGGGTCTTTGACCGGTGCTGAGGCTGGAGATTGGTATGGATCCTGGTCTTGGAGTGAGAGGGTGCAAACATCTCTCTGCAAACTCTTCCTGTACTTGGGGTACCGTTCAACCTGTACCTGACCACCACCTTGGTGTCTACTGCCCCTAGATATTAGGTTCATCATCTAGATCTCTAGGTTTCCCAGGGCCCGGGAGGGATCGGGGAAGTGGGCAGGAGACGAAGAAGAGGGTGGAAAGGGTGGAAATAACTCAACTGTAAGGCTGAAGATCTGTTGAAGAAGAAGTCAAAGATATCCCAGCAGTTTACCTACTCTGGTTTAGTCCTGGCCAGGCTGAACCAGAGGGAAGCTACATTGATTCTTCATCTGCCAGCAGTTGAGATTTTATTAGTAACCATTAGAATAGGGTCTCCTATACCACAGTCCTTTACCCTTATCCTACTTGTTTAATATAATGTTTAAAGTACCTTCCTAAAGCAGTTTCCAAGCTTGTTTTGGGAAGGGAGAAATCTCAGTCAGAATACCAGGCGTTATCCTAGCTAAAGAGCCCAAATCAACATATCAATTAACACCAGGTGGGTCCTGAAGGGATATACCTCTTAGACCTGAAGGATCCTGCCTGGGCAACTGTCATATAGAGATCAATACTCTATAACCAGAGACTAATCTGAGTGGCCTGGGTGGTCATCTGATGCAAAGAATGAAACAGATTGGAAGCACAGCTTGTTTGCTCATTGTACTTCAAGAAATACTGAAGTAGCCACTTTATCATAAAGGAGATTAAAGATCCCCTTCCCCCAAAAGCCAAGAAAGTTTCCCACAGTTACAGAGAGCAAGATTTTTACTATAGTCAAAACAAAAGCCTTAGAAGCCTCCAAGGCGTAGACAAAAACCTATGCTAAACTATCAACTACATGTGTTATCTTTAAGTGGAGCCTGGGACATCTCCATTAGGTCAGAAAGCCCCTTCAGTTTCTCAGCCTTGATGGTATTAAACAATTTTTTGAGCCTCATTATTTTACTTTAATTCTGGGCAAAATGCCTTGCCAAGGGTTCGGCCTTGGCCGTACCAGCCATCTGTGTTCTTGGGCAAAGGGGAACAGAGTTAGCCCCCCTCCTGCTGGAGTGATGAAAGCCCAAAGCTTTTTCAATAAGACTATAATGTATTTTGAAGGAAGGTGAGAATTATGAAAGGAATCAAAAGAGGAATCTCAGATTTTTATCTTAGATATCCCACACCTGTCTCATCCCATATTTAGATAGGGAGGAAAGATAATACATGGCTCTGCCGGTCTGTATTGATTTTTTGAGGGGGTCCAGATAAAAATATCTACTTCAGATTCTAATTTCTCTTAATAGCTCCCGACACTGTTATAAGGGAGAAGGGTCATCTTATTTCTCTCTGTACATCAATTTACCATCTCAAATAGATCAAAGAGACCTCCAATAATTATAACATGAGTCAGGCAGATAGCTCTGGGATTTGACAAAGAGAATACTCACATCACTCAGATGAGTATGGAGGATATTTGATACTTCTCCCAGAATTTACCTCTTTCCATTCTCATCCTACAATCTCACAAATAAAATTTAATCTTTTTACTCTGATCTTGAAAGGTCTATTCTTCTCAATCATTCACTCGAGCAATTCTTTCTCCTGGTATTAATACAACTATCCTCTTTGCTCTATCAAATTCTGGAAAGGAAAAATAAATTTAAGGATAACCTGACTACTGCATCCATAGTACAAAAAACTTTGCTCCCTCCATTAGACCAAGATGTAGTCTTCATTGAAAATTTTAATATAATAGAAGGGCACCTGAATGAAAATATATATATATGTATGTATACATATATGTACACACATATAAAGATCTATATGTACACACATATAAAGATCTATATCTACCCACATATATATCTATGCCCATATCTAAGTATCTATATTTCCATCAATACTTATGTCTATCTATTTTTCTGAATAGCTATATCTATATAGCACAAGAAAGCAAAAGAAAGTAATACTTAAGTTTTCTTTTCAAAATAGAGCATGCTTATAGCACAAGTCAGATTTAGCAATTAATGGTGTGACTTATCTAAAGCAAGATTTAGACACTCCAAATCACACAATTGTTGTCACTGAACTTTTCCAGAATTTTCTTGCAGCTTAGATTACTGACAACTTCTGGCTTTTTGCATGTAAATTACTTGTTTCCATTTACATTTTAGGCAATCAAAAATATGATTTTGTGAATTGTCAAAAGCAGCTTTAGAACTTATCTTTCTTTTCATTTGAAGAATAATTCTTCTTCTACAATTTATACTCAATAAAGGTGATAGATATAATTATGATAAAATCTTACCCATTTGAAATTAGTTCATTTAAAAGTGTTTCCCATGTACTCAGCTGTAGGTACAACTTGTTTCAAATGAAAGTTCAATCAATCTGGTTATTTGGCACCCCACAGATACCCAGGTAAAGATAATTTGACTCCAGTGAACTGCTTTTAAAACTGTCAGGCAAATCAGTGGCATTGTGTTGTCACAGCCTACAAAACTGCTGTACCTTTGCACCACCAGATGTAAAGTGGAAATATGGGAATATTTGGTCAAGCTGATAAAATGAGAAAGTTAAACTACATTAATCAGGTATTCTGTAAATCTTGCTTGAAGCTAGGTATCTCCAAATTCAAAGTTTACTTGGTCAAATGAATTCCAAAAACTCAATATGATGGCTTCATTTTGTTCATAGGGAGGTTTTTAATGCAAACAAAAGAAATATAAAAGCATTTTGGCAGAACAGCAAGCATGACTAGTGAACAGCAATGGAAGGCAGAAGGTACTTATAGGAGGGAGGGGGTGAAAAAAAGAAAGAAGATGCAATTTTTTAAAAAAGCAAATATGAGAATTTAAAAATGTCATATTTCTGGGTCTTGGTCATATATATTTCATGTTAATAAACTGTTGTAAATGGGACATAAGACAAGGATCAGGATTATTCATATCTTGTATAAGTACCACTTATAATGTTTACACTATTAGAAATGAGGAGTATAAGAAAAAACCCTCATCTTTTCCTGAATATATTTGACTCCTTTCATATCAAAGTGTATACCTTTATATTGACACACATTAAAGACAAAAATATATTTCAGATTAAGAAATCTATGAAAATGGAGAAAATTAAGAATTTTCAAATGAGCATGTTATAAAAATTTAAAGGACCTTTGGTATTTTCTAACAATCGTTTCCTCAGGAATATAGGAAATCTAGAATCAGTAATAGGTTAGAAAAGCTCTCTTTAGCTTCTTGAAGTCCATACAAAGACTTGAACTGCAAGCAAGTTAAAGGTCACTCTTGACAAGAGTATGTAATGGATGACTTTGGAGTCTTTGATGTCCAAGCAAGCCCTAAGTGCTCCAAAGGACCTGCTTTGGCCACCATCGTGGGCCTTGGGACAAATTATTCTCATCCACCCATTCCACAGGAGGAAATCTTCACATGCTTGGGGGAGACACCTTTCTAAATCACTGATGGGTTTAAGGCCTTGGGTTATCCTCAACCTGGTAAAACCCATCTGCTAAGAAACCATTTAGTGAGGTTTGGCCGCTATGCATGCCACAGCTTTTTGCAGCTACATGTTAGATTTGGGTAGAGAGTAGAACCCAAAAGGGGATAAGCAGCCATGAAAAGAGTTTCACAAACTCTCATAAGAAAGGTATTATTCCTCCCTGAATATCAACACCCCATATAATAATAATGACAACAATAATAACTATATTATACACACAATTATTAATTGTATTTCATTAATTGTAGAATTAATAAATTAATATTATCAATACATCAATATTTACTATTACATCATTGTATTGCATTTATTATGAATAAATATAATGAATGCATAAAATTATATAATTAAAATATACTATGAAATATAATTAATTAAATATCGATAAAGTATATAATTATACTACTATATTAAAATATTATAAATATAGAAATTATATATATTATAATGATCACATAATGTTCGACATTAATATATTATAATATATAATATGTTTATATATTAATATGCATTATATTAAACTGCTTATTTCTAAATATATTTAAATGTATTTACACAAATATATGAATTCATATGAATATATTATCAATAGAAAAATATTTATTATATAAAATAAATAAAATAAACTATTATGTATTCAGGATGTTTTAGAACATCCTGCATTCTTAATCTCATCTGAATCCCCAAACTATAGGTATTATTCCCATTGGAAAGAAGACCAAAGTGATATCAAAAGTTACAGATTACTCATGAGAAAACTGAATTAAAGACACTTTGTCTTTTCCATGCTCACACTAAATTTTAGGAACAGAAGCCGAGTTTGAACAGAGTTCTTTCTGACTCTAAGTTCAGATATTAGTCACTATGACCCACAATCTCTCAATATGGGATTATTGCTTAAAAGGAATATCTTCTATCTTGTGTTGTTTAAAAATATTCTAAGCCCTCCCAGGACTCCCTGCTACAACTTCCCCTGATACCTCCCACTTCCGTTGTGGGAGGTGTGGGAGAAAGTATAGAAAGAGAGGTGCCTTTTCTCTCTCTCCATCCTGTAGATTCTCTTGGTCCTTAGCTCTCTCTTAGAGCCTTTTTTGGAGATCTACCTCCTAGTTTCCCTATACCTTCCCATTTCTAATCCAAATAAACCTTGCTATTCTAAGGATAAGTGCTACCTGATCTTTATTGAGCTCCAAAGAGCTGGGGTCAATTTCCCCTTTCCTTGGGGGCTACCCTTCCTCAGGTTTCCCTACCTTCCTTTCTCTTTCTAACCTACCTTTCCCTTCTACCTCTAAAATTCCCTTTTGCAATCTCCTGCTCTATGCCATGGCTTATATCATTGAGACTAGGACTTTGGCATGAGTAAAGAGGTTTAGGCTTAAACTGAGGGGATAAGAGAACTAATTAACTTAACAAAATTTCCTCATCATTGTGGCAATAAAAATATTAGTTTAAAGGAGCAAACATAGGTGTGTGTGAGTATGTGAGCATGTTTGTGTGTATATTTGTGTGTATTTAAATGTATTTGTCAAATAAGCAAAATTAAATAAGTAAAATAACATTACTCAATAGGACAAAACTATTGCTCATAATGGTCCTAAATCAAAATGGATGGATATTTTTCTCTCCTGCACCCATTCTGTTTATATTTCCTCATTTTTCTTCTTCTTTTTAAAATTAAAAAAATAGAGATTATATTTCAGTACAATTATTATGTTTTTTGACATTTTACAATTTAAGTTCTCTCTTTCCCTTTCTTTTCCCCTTCCCCAAGAAGGCAGGTAATATGATAGAAGTTGTACTTTTCCTTTTCTCTTCTTAACTAGGTAAAATGGTAAAATAACTTGCATTTAAAAATCAGTTGTACACTACTCTTCCCTTTGTTTATTAATTAAAAAAAGATTCATTTCATTTTTAATCCATCTAGCCAGCTGGCATCTTCCTTGTTCCTCCAAACAGAAAGTCTCTTTCACAGTTTTCAAAAAGAGTTGGACCAAAAAACATCTATATACAATAGTCTGAATTAACATTTTGTTGTTTTGCTGTTATTGTTGTGCTTTTTTGTTTATGTGTTTCCAACAACTTGATATAATCCTTTCTGTGGTAAATTGCAATTTTATTTTGAAAATAACCATTCCTTTCCAGTATTCTGCATATCATAAGCCACCTATTCTGAATATTTGAACTACATTTTATATCAGAAGCTCCATGTCTTTTTCCCAGTGCAATTAATTTACATCTCTTAGGCTTTCCCCAGATATATATAATACAACAATCTAAAAGAAGATCTCTAATAAGAGGCAGAATTGCTAGAAACTAGAAAGCTAGTTGTTGAGCCTGTAAAACATGTTCAAGTCTGACTCTGAGAACATATTGATTGTGTGATCATATAGTTTATATAAACTTCAATGTCTTGGTAATTCTTTCAGTCAATAAGTTGAGAAAAAAGAGCTGAAATGTACTGTTAGAACAGAGATTCTTAACCTGAGGTCCATGTAAATTTAAGGAGCTCAGGAAACAGAAGGAAAAATGCATTTTTATGTCATTACAATTTATTTTCTTTATGCTCATATATTTATTTCATGCATTTTTAAAACATTGCCCTCAGAAGGGATCCATCATCTTCCCCAGACTACTAACAGGGTTTAAGACACACAAAAAAGGGTAAGGGACTCTGTGGCAGAAGGTGATTACTAATTGGTAACTCTCTATGTCAATAAAATCACACATCTAGATCAGAAAATAATTTGACTCAAAAATCTATTTTCACATGCAAAATTTTCTTCACAGTAATATTTCACAGGCAGTGAGACTCTACCTTGTTTTAATTAAATTTGTATTGTTTTTGCCTAAAACAAACCATCCCAATGTTAGAGCTTTATTGTTGTTCTTCCTTTTGGTTTTTGTTTTCCTATATTATCAAACATTAATATTCATTAAAGGCAGCTATGTAGAACAGTGAACAGACTGCTAAGATTTAAGTCAGGAAGACTCATCTTCATGAAGTAAAATTTGAATTTAGACACTTAATAGGTATGTGACATTGGAAAAGTCACTTAACCCTGTTTATGTCAGTTTTCTCATCTATAAAGTGATTTGGAGAAACAGATATGTATCCCAAAGAGATTAAAGGTAGGGAAAATCTAGCTATGCAAAATATTTAGGGTAGCTAGTTTTGTTTTGTTTTGCTTTTGTTTTTGTTGTTTTTAAACCCTTAACTTCTGTGTATTGGCTCCTACATGGAAGAGTGGTAAGGGTGGGCAAAGGGGGTCAAGTGACTTGCCCAGGGTCACACAGCTGGGAAGTGTCTGAGGCCAAATTCAAACCTAGGACCTCCGGTCTCTAGGCCTGACTCTCAATCCACTGAGCTACCCAGCTGCCCTCTAGGGTAGCTATTTTTGTGGTGGCAAGGAACTGGAAATTTAAGGGCTAATATTCAATTGGGGAATGGCTGAACAAGTTGTGATATACTATTGTAATGTAATGCCTTTGTGCTATAAAATCGACAAACAAAATTACAACAAAAAAACTTGGAAAGACTTGTCTGAAGTGATGCAAAGTGTAATGAGAAGAACCAGGAGAATAGTGTACAAAATAACAACTGTGTGTATGATGATCAAATGTGAATGGCAATTACTATCAGCAAGGCAAGAATTGAGAAAGACTCCAAGGATTTCATGATGAAAAAGGAAAAAGAAAAGGAAAAGGAAAAACAATGAAAAAGTGCAGAGATGGTGTTTCCAAATACAGACTTAAGCATAGCATTCTTCATTTTATTGGGTTCATGCTTTTTTTTTCTACCTTAAGCAATATGTGACTTCTTTCACAACATGATGAACATGCAAATATGCATTATATGACAGAATATGTACAATCTATATTATATTTCCTGTGTTTGGAGAGGAATTAGAGGGAAGAAGAGAATATGGAATGCAAAATTTCAGAAACAGAATGTTAAAAATTTTATCAATCTGTAATCTGGAAAAATAATGATAAAAAATAAATGGTACACATTTCATGGTACAAGAGGTATATTATACGAAAAGGAAGTCATAGTGAGAATAAGAAGCAAATGGATAACTTAAACATAAAATGTTAAAAGATGCAGATGAAGAGCTTCAGAACATTGACTGTAGTCAATGATGAATTTATGGGAGGGCATAGAGAAAGGAAAATGTGGTATAATGGGAAGAGGAGTCAGAGTACTTGAGCTTTAATTTTGCAATATGATCATTACTACCTATGTGGACTTGGGCAATTTACTAAACTTCTCTGGGATTGAGTTTCTTTATCTACAAAAAGTGTAAGTTGTGCTTGATGGTTTCTAAGTTCCCTTGTTTTTCTAGGACCCTAATACTAATAATTGGGTGATATAGAACCTAGGTCTTGGAATCTACAAAACATTAGTTTAAATCTTTTTCAGACACTCACTAGATGGGTTGATCTGGAAAAATTCCTTAAATTCTCTATTCTTCAGATTCCTCATCTTTAAAATGGGGGCAATAATGGTACTTCTTTCACAGATTGTTATAAGGATCAAATGAGTTAACATGTAAAAATGTTTGCATGTCTTAAAATGCAACATAAATGTTAAATATTCTTATTTTTCTTGTTGCCATTATTATACTAAAACATAATGGTAAGAGAAGAGCAAATGGATCTTTGGAGGGAGGATCGAAGAGATCATGATTACACTGAAGAAAGAAATAATACCCACAACTCAAGTAAATCTAGTTCATTTGACTCTTAGTGGAAGAGGCAGATACATAAAACAACATAGAACTTTTAGTCTTATCTCTGATATAGGCAAGTTATTTCTTCCTAGGCTAGTTTCTTCCGAAAATTGAGGTGGTTTAATAGAGAAGCCACTAAGGTTCCTTTTAACTTTAATTTCAGTGATCCAGTATTTTATAATCTCAAATATTTTCAGAAAATTATATTTTAAAAAAACATTGGTTCTTAAAGAACTTTGAAATGGTTCATAGTGATAATATTGTGCTTTTGTAAAAAGTCCTTTAACCACAACTTATTTGGAGATACACTTGTTTCAAAGAATGATATTTATAAATCATAGAATAGTGAAAAACTAGGCAGTATATCCATTTTATCTAAGACATTCTGCTGTAATATCAATCTATGTGTGAATTTTTGATCAGTTGCAGATTTTATCCCACTGTGATCTCAACACTATTCTAATGTGAGAAATAGTTTTTGAAAAGGAAGAAATACTTCGATTGAAATTGCTATGTGATTTTTAATTTTTTTCTTTTGTGGTATGTCATAAATTCTAAAAGTTAATAAAAAGTACTGTACTTTTCTTGTTTTTTTAATAGAGCATCAAAAATGACTTTTTAATTCAGTCACAGATTAGTACTAATCATAATGTATGTATGTTGCTCTGTGTGTTTCTCCATCTGTGAATTTGAAGTTTCATAATCAAATGAAGAAAATAAAGTTTTTTTAAAACCCTAATATCTTTTATATATATGCATATATGTATTTATATATATATATCCTTCTATATTAAATTTATTTGTTACAGGGTTAGGCAATGGGTGTTAAGTGACTTGCCCAGGGTCACACAGCTAGGAAGTGTCTGAAGCCAGATTTGAACCTAGGATATCCTGTCTCTAGGCCTGGCTCTCAATCCACTGAGCCATCCAGCTTCCCCAATAAAGTTTTTTAAGAAAAAATTTTTCCCGGTTAGATGATTCATGTTCTTTCCCTCCTATCCTCCTCCTGTAGCCAACACATATTTCCAGTGATTTCTTCATTTGTCATTGATCAAGACTTATTTCCATATTATGGATAGATGTACTAGGGTGGCCATTAAGAGTCTACATCCCAAATCATGTTCGCATCAACCCATGTGTTCCAGCAATTGTTTTTTTTTAACATTTATTAATATTCATTTTTTAGAAAAGTTAACATGGTTACATGATTCATGCTCCTATTTTCCCCTTCATCCCTTGCCCTTCCCCCATCCCTGGGCAATGCGCATTTCCACTGGTTTTAACATGTGTCATTGATCAAGACCTATTTCCAAATTGTTGATCATTGCATTGGTGTGGTAGTTTCGAGTCTACATCCCCCATCATGTCCACCTCAACCCATGTGTTCAAGCAACTGCTTTTCTTCTGTGTTCCCACTCCTGCAGTTCTTCCTCTGAATGTGGATAGCATTCTTTTCCATAAATCCCTCAGAATTGTCCTGGGTCAATTGTACTAGCAGCAATGCTAGTACAGAAGTCTATTACATTCTATTTTACCACAATGTATTGGTCTCTGTGTACAATGTTCTTCTGGCTCTGCTCCTTTCACTCTGCATCAATTCCTGGAGGTCATTCCAGTTCACATGGAATTCCTCCAGTTTATTATTCCTTTGAGCACAATAGTATTCCATCACCAACATATACCACAATTTGTTTAGTCATTCCCCAACTGAAGGGCATGTCCCGTTTTCCAGTTTTTTGCTACCAAGAAGAGCTTGGCTATAAATATTTTTGTACAAGTCTTTTTATCTATGATCTCTTTGGAGTACAAACTCAGCAATGGTATGGCTGGATCAAAGGACAAACATTCTTTTATAGCCCTTTGAGCATAGTTCCAAATTGCCAGCCAGAATGGTTGGATCAGTTCACAGCTCCACCAGCAATGCATTAATGTCCCAATTTGGCCACATCCCCTCCAGCATTCATTACTCTCCCCTTCTTTCATTTTAGTCAATCTGCTAGGTGTGAGGTGATACCTCAGAGTCATTTTGATTTGCATTTCTCTAATTATTAGAGATTTAGAACACTTTCTCATGTGCTTATTGATACTTTTGATTTCTTTACCTGAAAATTGCCTATTCATGTCTCTTGCCCATTTATCAATTGGGGAATGGCTTGATTTTTTATAAAATTGATTTAACTCTTTGTATATTTGAGTAATTAGAACCCTGTCAGAGTTTTTTGTCATAAAGATTTTTTTCCCAATTTGTTGTTTCCCTTCTGATTTTGGCTGTATTGTTTTTGTTTTTAAAAAAAGCTTTTTAGTTTAATATAATCAAAATCATTTATTTCACATTTTGTATTTTCTCTAACTCTTGCTTGGTTTTAAAATCTTTCCATTCCCAGAGATCTGACAAGTATACTATTCTGTGTTCACTTAACTTATTTAAACTTTTCCCTCTTTATATTCAAGTCATTCACCCATTCTGAATTTATCCTGGTGTAGGGTGTGAGATGTTGATCTAAACCTAATCTCTCCCACATTGTTTCCCAGTTTTCACAGCAGTTTTTGTCAAATAGTGGATTCATGTCCCAAAAGTTGGGCTCTTTGGGGTTATCATAGACTGTCTTGCTGATTTAACTTACTCCAAGTCTATTCCACTGATCCTTCTTTCTATCTCTTAGCCAGTACCATATCTTTTGGATGACTGCTGCTTTATAGTATAGTTTAATATCTGGTACTGCTAGGCCCCCTTCCTTCACATTTTTTTTCATTATTTCCCTTAATATTCTTGATCTTTTTTTCTTCCAAATGAACTTGGTTATAGTTTGTTTTTTTTTTAATTTTTTTAGAAAAATTTTCTATGGTTATGATTCATGTTCTTACTTTCCCCTTCACCCCTCCAAAGAACTCCCCCCATGGCCAACATGCATTTCCACTCGTTTTAACATGTGACATCAATCAAGACTTATTTACATATTATTGATAGTTACATTGATGTTGTCATTTCCAGTCTACATCCCCAATCATGTCTGCCTCAACCCATTTGTCCAAGCAGTTGTTTTTCCTCTGTCTTTACACCTCTGTACTTCTTTCTCTGAATGTGGGTAGCATTCTTTTCCATAAATACTTCAGAATTTTCCTGGGTCTTTGATTTGCTGCTATTACAGAAGTCCATTACATTTGATTTTACCACAGTGTATCAGTCTCTTTGTACAATGTTCTTCTGGCTCTGCTCCTTTCGTTCTGCATCAATTCCTAGAGGTCATTCCAGTCCACATGGAATTCCTCCAGTTTGTTACTCCTCTGAGAACAGTAGTATTCTATCACCAGCATATACCACAATTCGTTCAGCCAGTCCCCAACTGAAGGGCATGTCCTCGTTTTCCAGTTTTTTGCTACCAAGAAGAGGATGGCTATAAATATTTTTGTACAAGTCTTTTTATCTATGATCTCTTTGGGGTACAAACTCAGCAATGGTATGGCTGGATCAAAAGGCAGGCATTCTTTTAGTGCTCTTTGGGTGTTATAGTTTTTTTTCTAATTTAATAAAAAAGTTTTTTGGTAGTTTGATGGGTATGTCACTAAATAGGTAAATTAATTTGGGTAGAATGGTCATAATTATTATGTTAGCTTGTCCTACCCATGAGCACTAAATGTTTTTCCAATTGTTTAGATCTAGTTTTAATTGTTTGGAAAGTGTTTTGTTGTTGTGTTCATATAATTCCTGTTTTTGTTTTGGTAGATAGATTTCTAAGTATTTTATATTGTCTGGGTTGATTTTAAATGGTGTTTCTCTTTCAACCTCTTACTGTTGTGATGTGTTGAAAATATATAGAAATGCTGATGATTTATGCACATTTATTTTGTATCCTGCAACTTTGCTAAAGTTGTTGTTTATTTCTACTTGCTTTTTAGTTGATTCTCTAGGATTTTTTAAGTAGAGCATCATATCATCTGCAAAGAGTGATAGTTTAGTCTCCTCATTGCCTATTTTAATACCTTCAATTTCTTTTTCTTCTCTAGTTGCTACTGCTAGTGTTTCTAGCACAATGTTAAATAATAGAAGTGATAGTGGGCATCCTTGTTACATGCCTGATCTTATTAGAAAGGCTTCTAATTTATCCCCATTGCATATGGCGCTTGTTGATGGTTTCAGATATATACTGTTTATTATTTTTGGAGTAGGTCCTTCTATTCCTAAACTTTCTGGTGTTTTCAATAGGAATAGATGTTGTATTTTGTCAAAGGCTTTTTCAGCATCTATTGAGATAATCATGTGATTTTTGTTTTTTAGCTTGTTGATATAGTCAATGATGTGAATGGTTTTAATAATGGTGAACCATATTTACATTCCTAGTACAAATCCCACCTGATCATGATGGGTAACCCTCTTGATCACTTGCTGGAGTCTCTTTGCTAGTATTCTATTTAAGATTTTTGCGTCTATGTTCATTAGGGAGATTGGTCTGTAGTTTTCTTTCTCTGTTTTTGGTCTGCCTGGTTTTGGAATCAGTACCTTATTTGTGTCATAAAAGGAATTTAGTATGACTCCTTCTTTGCTTATTATGTCAAATAATTTGTATAGTATTGGGATTAGTTGTTCTTTGAATGTTTGATAGAATTCTCTTGTGAATCCATCAGGCCCTGGTGATTTTTTCTTAGGGAGTTCTTTGATGACTTGTTCAATTTCTTTTCCTGATATTGGATTATTCAAATATTCTATTACTTCTTCTGTTAATCTAGGCAATTTATATTTTTGTAAATATTCATCCATCTCACCTACATTGCTATATTCATTGACATATAATTGGGTAAAATATTTTTTAATGATTGCCTTAATTTCTTCTTCATTGGAGGTGAAGTCTTCCTTTTCATCTTTGATACTTTTAATTTGATTTTCTTCTTTCCTTTTTTCATTAGATTGACCAGTCTATTTATATGTTTTTTTCAAAATACCAGCTTCTAGTCGTATTTATTAATTCAATAGTTCTTTTACTTTCAATTTTATTAATTTCTCCTTTGATTTTTAGTATTTCTAATTTAGTTTTCATCTGGGGATTTTTAATTTGGTCACTTTCTGTTCTTTTAAGTTGCTTGCCCAATTCATTAACCTCTGCCCTCCCTAATTTGTTAATATATTAATTCAATGATATAAATTTTCCCCTTAGAACTGCTTTGGCTACACACCATAGGCTTTTGTAAGAAGTCTCTTCATTGTCATTGTCTTAAATTAAATTATTAATTGTTTCTATGATTTGTTCTTTAACTTATTTTTGAGAATCATATTATTTAATTTCCAATTAGTTTTTTGTTTGCCTCTCCCTGTATTCTTGCTAATAACTATTTTTATTTCATTATGAACTGATATGGTTGTATTTATTATTTCTGCTTTTTTGTATTTGTTTGCCATATTTCTATACCCTAGAACATGGTCAGTCCTTGTGAATGTTCCATGTGCTGCTGAAAAGATGATGTATTCCTTTTTGTCCCTATTTATCTTTCTCCATATATCTATTAACTCTAATTTTTCTAGGATTTCATTCACCTCTCTTATCTCTTTTTTATTTATTATTTGGTTTGATTTATCTAGATCTGATAGGGGAAGGTTGAGGTCACCCCCTAGTACAGTTTTGCTATTTATTTCATCTTTGAGCTCTACTACCTTCTCCTTTAGAAATTTTGATGCTTTACAATTTGGTGCATATACGTTGAGTACTGATTTTTCTTCATTGTTTATATTGCCTTTTATCAGGATGTAATTGCCTTCCCTATCTATTTTAATCAGATCTATTTTTACTTTGGCTTTGTCAGAAATCATGAGTGCAACCCCTGCTTTCTTTTTCTCAGTTGAAGCCTAATAGATTTTGCTCAAACCTTTCATTTTTACTCTATGTATATCTGCCTGTCTCATGTGTGTTTCTTGTGGACAACATATGGTAGGATTTTGTTTTCTTATACACTCTATTTGCTACAGTTTTAATGGGCTAGTTCATTGCATTCACATTCAGATTTATAATTATCAACTGTGTATTCCCAGACATTTTGATTCTCTCTCCTTGTCCTGTGCTTTCTTCTTTCATTATTTCCTTCTATACCAGTGTTTCATTTGTAATAAGTTCCCCTGATCGCCTCCCTTATTGTACTTCCCTTTCTCCTCTCCCCTTTATTATTTCCTTCTTATTCTTCTTTAAGGTCATTTTAAGCTACTCCACCTCCCAGCCCTCTCCCTCCCTATTGCTGCTTCCCTCCCCACTACTCCTTCAACTTCTCTATAGGGCGTGAATCAATTCTCTGCCCCAATGGATCTGATGGTTCTTCCTTCTTTAAGTTAACTTCAATGCACTTAAGTATTAAGTATTTCCTTATCTTGACATTTCATCCTTTACAGTTTGTCACTATTCCCTCTAAGAAAATTTCTATTTACCCTGTTGATAATAACAATTTTTAATATTTACCAATATCTTCTTTTTCTTCTAGGGATACAAATCAATTGAACCTATTGGGTCCCTTAAAGAAAAGATTTTTTTCTTTCTGTTTCCTTCCCCACCCCCCCACCCCTCACTCTCCTAATTACCTCATGGTGATTCTCTTGAGTTCTGTGTTTGGACCTCAAACTCTGTTTAAGTCTGATTTTCTCTTTATGAATACTTGGAAGTCTTCAATTTTATTCAATGACCATACTTTTCCTTGCAAAAATATAGTCAGTTTTGCTGGATAGTTGATTCTCGGTTGTAGGCCCAGTTCTCTTGCTTTCTGGAATATTGTGTTCCATGCCTTCCGGTCCTTCAATGTAGATGCAGCCATATCCTGTGTTATCCTAACTGAGGTTCCCTGGTTTCTGAATGAATTCTTTTTAGCAGCTTGTAATATTTTTTCCTTGGTCTGGTAGTTTTTGAATTTGTTTATAATATTCCTGGAAGTTGTCAGTTGTGGATTAAATGTAGGAAGTGATCTGTGGATTCTTTCAATTTTGACTTTTCCCTCTTGTTTGAGAATGTCAGGACAGTTTTCTTGGATACTTTCCTGTAGGATTATATCCAAACTTTTTCTTTTGTCATGATGTTCTGGTAGACCAATAATTCTTAAATTGTCTCTTTGAAATCTGTTCTCCAGATCTTTGGTTGTATCAATGAGGTGTTTCATATTCCCCTCACATTTTTCATTTTTTAAATTTTGTTTTATATATACTTGCTGCCTTGTGAAGTCATTTGTTTCTAGTTGTTGAATTCTATTTTTTAAAGACTGAATTTCATCACTGACATTTTGGTCATCCTTCTACTTCAGGTCTGATTTTCTTTTTAGATCATCTTTTGCCTTCTTTGCTTTGGTTTTGAGTTTTTGAGCTGGTCAATTTTGGCTTTTAAGATTTTATTTTCTTGTTTTAGTTAATATGTTTCCATTTTCAACTTGGCTTCAGCCTTTCTTGATTGTTTTTTGTGTTCCTAAAGTTCTTGACTTACTAGAATTTTGAGATCACCCAAAGCCTGTGTCCAATTTGCTTTGCTTCCTGATCTTCTATTTCATTTGCTGTTTTTTCACTTCCTCTTCAGCTGTCCAGCAGTAGGATTTCCCTGTTCTGTCCTGTTGTTATATTTGGTCCTCTTTCTTCTCAAAGCACATTGTTTTCTATCTTGGTGTAGAAAGGGTGCAGAGGTTTTAAGTTTTGCTCCTTTTAAGCCATCATCTTCCCAGAAACTCCTCACCTTTTCTAAGAACAAAACAATCCAAAAAGATACATCACACATTTTTAATGTATTCTAACATAGTCATTACATTTCTATACCACATTACCAAATATTAGAATGTAAAGTCCCATGATTAACATTAAAATTATCCATTGTGCTCCCTTTGTTTGACAACCTCCCCCTTCATTTTTGGTTAATCCTGTAAATATTGGGCAGAAAGAAGTGTCAAAATAATTAGATGCATGGATTAGAATGCATTGACTTTTCATCCTAGTCATAGTCTCATAAATGCACATTGAATTGGATTGAATTGCTTTCTTTGTTCAGAGAAATATTCTAGTTACAGGTGGAGATATGAGGGAAGGATAGACTGGAACTTTGTGTCTAGTGCCTAGCACAGAACCACAGAGATGCTTAATAAATGTTTTTGATTGATTGATTGCATAATAGGAATTTCACCCTCACAGTAATTACACATGCACCACTCTGAATTTGTTCAGTTATGTCCAACTCTTTGAGACCCTATTTGAGCTTTTCTTGGCAGAGATACTGGAGAAGTTTTCCATTTCTTCCATAGCACATTTTATAGAGGAGGAAACAGTGGTAAACAGGTTTTAGTGACTTGCTTCGGGTCACAGAGCTAATAAATCTTTAAATCCAGATTTTCCTAACTCCAAGCCAAATGTTTTATCAACTGTAAAAACCAGCTGCTCACTACTATGATTACTATACAATTTAGTATAATACAAAAAAAAATAGTAGAGCCTTCATAGTTGGGATTCTTTGAAAACCTGGGATGCTGCAGAAATAGATAGAAAGACCAGTACCAGAGAGACAAATTGATTTCTTATAAACAGAGTTTCAGTCAGTGATAAGGAAGGATAGGAAAAGAAGAGAAATGTAATATATAAGAAAGAATGTCCCTGTGTTCTTAAAATATAGTTTAAATTCATTCTACTCTTTGTGTTAAAGATTTAATGGGAAGGTTAGAAGATGGGCTCTGCATTTTAGAATGAAATACCTGTAATTGATAAAGTGAAAACTTTTTGACACATAAAGTTGAAGAAATATCCAATGAGGTATATGCATCATTTCTTGAAAAGATACAAAGGGTGGAGCAGAGATAGCTTGGAGTTGTAATCAGATGATCTAAGTTCAAATCATAGGACTGATCCTTCTCTTCTCTTGGCCTCAGGTTCTTAATTCATTAGATGTAGGAGATTTATACTTATATGAGGTAATTTACAAAGATATTTTAAAAATTATTGTATTTTTCTCAATTATACATAGATACCTACCCCAACCCACCATTATTCATGCTACATATATCATTGGAATAACTTTTCTCCTAGTACAATTGTTATAATCTTAACTCAATTCAAAGGCCCCTGGCCATGAAATTTTGATTTCAACTCCCTACAAATTTTGAAACTTTGACAAAGTAACACAACTAATACCTAATTAACCTTTATTTCTAGTTCTTTCTATTTCCTAGAACCAGAATAGTCAATTACCACTCATTACACAAATGAAACGGATTTTCATAGGGGGTGTGTGTGTGTGTGTGTGTGTATGTGTGTGTGTGTGCGTGTGTGTGTGTGTGTGTGTGTGTGTGTGTGTGTGAGAGAGAGAGAGAGAGAGAGAGAGAGAGAGAGAGAGAGAGAGATGACCTGGGAGGGGATGGTGGCTTTTAATTTTCTGCCATATGGAAAGAACAAATTGACTGAGAGTTACTATTTTTCCCTTGACAAGTTAATTAAGTCTCATAATCAGTCACAGTCATTGAACAGCATACTTGTTGGAATGCGAATTTCTAGGATTCCAGGATGGACAGATAAAGCACATTTGTAGAAACAAATTTCTTTCAAAAGCCCATAAACATTTGGAAAATGCTGAAAGAGGATACTAGGTTTAGAAGAGGAGACAAGCGATCTTGGTAATTATTTCTATTAAGTTTTACCAGAAAGTTACAATAGTAGCATGTGTTAGAAACAGCTACTAAAAACATAAATGCAAATGATTATAAATTATAAAAAAATTATATGACATTTTTATTTTCTCCACTTCTTGCCTCTTCTTATAGCACTGATCATTGGTAATTATCAGTAGTAATTTTTTTATCAAATTATTTTCATTTTAATGTAGATTGTTCTATTACGCTTCTCTCCAAGAATGAGTGTAGAAAAAAATTTACCCTGTTATAGGAGATGTAAAAAAGAAAATTTTATTCTCTTAAGGGGCTTTTCTGGTGTAGGCGACAGAGTTAGGAAGACTTTAGGTCAAGTTCTACTTTTGATGCAAAATTATTGTGTGATCGCGGATGGGTAACTTAAATAGCAAAGTGGTATATTTTCTACACTTGACATTAAAACTTTTCTGATCTCTTCAACTATTGGTCTACTCCTCCTCTAACTTTAATATAGACATATATGTGCACCAATTTCACATGTATTTATAAATATATACATATGTGTATATATGAGTTTGTGTACATGAGTTTGTATATGTATATGAGTCTGTATATGTATTTTTGTGAGTATATACATAATATATAATATGTTCCCTGACCATTAAAATCACTAGACTGTTAGTTTCCTGTGATCAGAAATTGTTTTATAGTATAATTGAATACTTAAATGATCTCTATTTATAGATGCTATTTCCTCACTGAGTTTTCCTTACACTGACTAAATCTGAAGTTAACCAAATATCAAACAACAACAAAAAGCATTCTTATTGGTAATAATTTTTTTAAATTTAATTTTAGTGAAAAGGGAAGCTCGGTGGCATGATAGAGCACTGGCCTATTGTCAGAAAGACATCTTCCTGATAAAATGAATTTATCTGGTCTATGATGTAATGCAAGGTGGCTAACAGAAACTTTTTGCTTCTGTAATTTCTAACGGTCACAAAAAAAGTCAGTAAAACATCTTAGAATGTTCAGAAAGTCAGTTAGAACTTAAAACTATAAATAGAGGTGAAGTTTCAACTGACGAGGTTTTTGCCTTCTGGCTTTCGCTGTGGCTGGAGGTGTTTGCTCTGACCTTTCGGCTTTGGCCTAATTGCTTCGGCCTTGGCCTGTGCTTATTTTGTTTTGGGGAAATTTGGCCCTATCTCATTTCTCTGGACCTCTCCCTGATCTCCCATCTCCATGCCTCCCCTTCCCTGATTTTGCTTTGGGTTCTGGTTGGAAGGGAGGGCTTGATGATTGAACATTGTGGGTTTTAGTTTCTTTAGATAATTGGAGTATCCTCAAATAAGTTACCCCTAGGTTTGATAAAGACTTTACTTAAAAGGCAGTCAAATCTTCCTGACTGGGAGAGCCAGGCTCTCCCTGTCTAAACCTCTCCGCGAAATATAAGGCGGAAATATAAGGAGTTTAGTATATGGTATGAGTCTGAGATGCTTGTGAAATTTACAATTAGTAATGTCTAGCAAAAGTCCAAGAGATAGATTATGATTAAGATTAAGTATTATTTTAACTGATATTAAATTTTGATATAAATATATCTCAAATGTCAATATCACTTGAGGTCTTAACTTTTAAACTTTTATCTTTCTAGTTCAATTTCATTAAAGACATATATTAAATTCGTACTATGTGACAGGCACTATTCTGAGCACAGCAGATACGAATAAGAAAAAGGAAGACATTCTTTGCCCTCAAAGAGTTTCCAATCTAATAGGGAAGATAACATGTTTTTTAAAACAATTGCTTTTATTTTTGAAGTCACAAAATAAGATTATTGTTTAATTATATTTTATCTGTACTCCAAGGACTTCGTATTGATATGAATTTATTGGTCTATTATAAATATACATTCACATACACAACACAGTACACATTCATACCCCCCACTATAAAGATCACTAACAGAATTCTAGCTAGGGAATTGCTGCATAAAACAGAAGCCTATTTTAAACATATAAAACAATTTAGGCCTGGATCTGAGGATCACATATGTGTTAGATACATTTATAGCCATTTACATCTTATTTGGGAAAAATATTGCAAAAATTTGATTTTAACTACAGGCAATACATCAAAGAGAAAGAAAGAGTGGTTCTATTCATTACCTTTGTTTTTCCTCAGGATGACACTAGCAAAACAATTTCTCTGGTAAAACAGATACTTTCTTCATTCTCCTGGCTTGAGTTTTCAAATACCAATCAAAGCTATTGCTGACCATAAAGTAATTCACCTATTTCTACTTCACAATCAGTGTACATAGTTACAAGGATCAGATTTAGAGCTAAAAGAGAATTTAGAGGTCATGTAATCAAAACTCTTCATTTTAAAGAAGATGGGGGAGGGAAAGTACGAAGCAACTTATCCATGGTCTCTTAGAAATTCAAACCCAGATTTCTGGTTCAACATCTGTTTATTTGCTCCCCAAAGCTCAACAGAAATACTTTTGTGGAAATGAAATAGCCATATGTGTATCCGATTGATAAACTTTAATTCCATTAGATTCTGGTAAAATAGAAAATTTAGCATCTTCCACATTTAATTTTATTTGTTGTATAAATTTTACATAGAATTGTATGCATATGTTTTCTCTATTATAATGTAACCTCTCTTAGGAAGAAAATGTTACCATTTTTAAATTTTTATTCCTAATATTTGGTGTGTAATAGCTATATAACAAATCCCTATTTATTAACTGACTGAAGTATTATCTCATTATTCTCTTTCTATTTTTTCTTAGAAAACAAAGTTCATCTTCAGCCTTCTTACTGTATATCTCAGATGCATCTTTCTTTTAGTTGGTCATGATTTTGATCATTGTTGTTAATTGTTCTGCATTTCTAAAGAGTCTTCTAGTAAGGAATTTACATTTATTCATCATCTCACATCCTTTATGATAAGCAACTGCCCATAATCTAGCCATATCAATCTGCTATAGCTCATTTACCAACTGACAGTCAAAGAAATGAATGAGATTGAAATTTAGAGGAATAGTTTTCTAACTTCCTCATGAAGAGATATGTGTATTATGATTAGCGCTACAATAATTCATATATATGTATTGAAACATCATTCTAGATTTTATATGCATGCCTACATACACATATATATATTCATGTTTGTCTTTCAAATATATTAACTTTAAGCATGTTATAAATTTACTAATTTTTGTTGCTTAAGCACCAAATCTACCAAGAACTTTACCCTGCGATGATTTAAATACTTAAGTTCATTTTTAGGGTATTAAATTTTATGACATGCAAAAAACATTTCCAACTATTTTCAAAATATATTTAGTCTCAAATTCTCTCTCTCCTTCTCTGCCCCACCTAAGTCATCACTTGCCTTGAAATAGTATGCAATTTCATATAGATTTTACTTGTGTAATCATGTAAAATTTTTTTCATATTAATCCTTTTGTGAAAAGAACTTCAACTAGAAAAAAATTAAGAAAGTGAAAAAAATTCACTTCAGAAACAATTCTTTTTCTCTGGAAGTAGATAAAATTTTTTATCATGAGGCCTTTGGGATAATTTTGCATCATTGTATTGCTAGGAATAGCTGTTATTCATAGTTGTTCATTGTAAGGTATTCCTGTCACTGTACAATGTCCTCCTGGTTTTATATATCTCACTTTGCTTCAGTTCATACAATTCTTTCCAGGTTTTTCTGAGCTCCTCCTGCTTATCATTTCTTACAACACAATAGTATTTTATGACAAGCATATACTATTAACTTAATCAGCTATCCCCAAATTAATTGGTATCTTCTCACTTTTAAAATCTTTGTCCCACCCTTAGAAAGAGTTATTTTAAATATTTTTGTACATATAGGTACTTCCCCCTTTTTGAATCCCTTTGAGATATAAACCTAGTAATCCTACTGCTGAATCAAAGGGTATATACTGTTTTATAGCCCTCTGAACTTAAGACAAAATTGCTATCCTGATCAATTGAATAAGGTAATTTCCCCAACAATGCATTTTGTCTCAACTTTCCTCCAGGTTTTGCCATTTCCCTTTCCTGTCATAATCACCAGTCTGATAGGTGTAGGGAAGTATCTCAGAGTTGGTTTAAATTGCATTTTTTAATTAATGGTTATTTGGAAAAAAATTTTGCATGACTATGGAGAATTTTAATTACTTTGTATGAGAACTGCCTATTCATATTCTTTGACCATTTATCAATTGGAGAATAACTTGATTTCTTATATATTCAGCTCATTTCTCTATGTATTTGAAAAATGAGACCTTTATTAGAGAAACATAAAAAAAAGTTTGCACCATTATGATTAAGGGGTATTTCTCTCAATCCTATTTATGGATTTAATTTCTTACCTTCATAATGTCCCCTCTTTTCTATAAGCCCCCACCCATTTCTTTTATCCCCTTCTCCTCCTACTTTCATTTGGGTAAGATACTTTTCTATACCCAATTGATTGTATATGTTCTTCCCTTATTGAGCCAATTCCGATGAGATTAACATTCATGTGCTTTCTTCCACACCTCTCCCATCTTCTCCTCCCCTTTGAACACTATTTCATGCCACTTTTATGTGCAATAATTTACCCCATTCTATTATTTCCTTCCTTCTCCTCCCAATACATTCTTCTTTCTTATGCCTTAATTTATTTTATTTTTTCTACCATCCCATAATATTCAACTCAAACTCTCCCCTTCTGACTATGTATACTCCTTTTAACTGCTCTAGTAATGACAAAGTTATTTTGCATTGCAATAACCATTTCCCCATAAAGGGATGTTAAAAAGATTGAAAGGATGATAACTAAAGAATGGGTGACTGGAGTTTTGCTTAACCAAGACAGGGCTTATGATTCTTTCAAGAACAGAGGCAAAATGTCAGCTCTCTGTCTTAGTCCAGTTGAAATCACTCTGACTACACTTAAATTTAGCAGGTTTATTAAATAAAGGTTGATTTGGAGAAGGTATATGGACTGAGAAATTCCCTATTCTTAATGCAAACTGTCTTGTTCCCACCAACTGTCTTTTCACAAAGTTGCTTCTTTTTTTAGTCAAGCTGTGGCTGCTCTGTCTACTCTCTGTCTCAATTTCCCTCTAATCTAACAAAATCTAAGCTAAACCGACAATAGATAGTCTTAGATTAAGTTGTAGATTACTAGTGGAGTCAGGTGCCAGATTTAACCCTGCCCACCTTGGTGAGATCATAGCCCAACAAGGCAAATTAAGTAGTTCAGGTCAATTGTTGAAATTTCCTTCTTGAGACTTCTTCCAGTGATGCGATCAAGTCAGGGATTAAATAGATATCCAGGAACTAGCTGTTTTCTCTCAGGAAAAAGTGGAAAGGTCATCAGGAGGCCAGAGCTGGGTTTAGGAGATATTTTCTACCTCAAGTTCAAAACCAGACTCCTCAATGGCAGTTATCCTCCCCAGAATTCCAATTGAGGTTTCACATCCTGTTCTTCAGTAAAAAGCTTCCTTTCTTCCATAACCTCTGGTTCAATATTTTCCTCCTAAATTCCTCCTAACAATGTGTACAATTTAACTTTTATTGAATGTCTTTTGATTCTTTCCTCTATTTTCTTTTTTATGATTACGATCCTCTTGAGTATTTGAGAGTTAAATTTTCCATTAAGTTTTGGTCTTTTCATCAGGATTGTTGAAAGTCCTTAATTTTATTAAATAGTTTTTTTAACTAAAGGATTATGCTCTGAATGTATAGGTAAGTGATTCTTGGTTGAGAGTTAAATTTTCCATTAAGTTCTGGTCTTTCATCAGGAATGTTTGAAAGTCCTCAATTTTTTTGAATACTTTTTTTTTTTTTACTAAAGGATTATTTATACCTATAAGTGATTCTTGGTTGAAGTCCTAGCTACTTTACCTTTTGGAATATCATATTGTAGGCCCTCTAATGCTTTAATGTAGACACTACAAAGTCTTGCATTATCCTGACTATGGCTCCATGATAATTTAATTTTTTCTTTGGGACTGCTTGCAATATTTTCTCCTTGACTTGGGAGTTTTAGAATTTGACTATATTCCTGGGAGTGATGCTTTTAGTATCACTGCTAGGAGGTAATCAATGAGTTCTTTCAATTTCAATTTTCTCCTCTGGTTCTAGAATATCAAGGTAGTGTTTCTAGATGATTTCTTAAAAGATGATGTCCAATCACTTTTTTTATCATGGATTCCAGGTAATTCAATACTTTTAAAATTATTTCTCCTGCATTTATTTTCCTGCTAAGTTATTTTTCTAATTAGATATCTCATATTTTCATATTTTTTCATGATTTTCACTTTCTTTGGTTGTTTCTTGATGTCTTATGGTACTATTAGCTTCCATTTGCCCAATTATATTTTTTTATTTTCTTGAGAAAGCATTTGTACTTCCTTTTTCCACTTGGTGAATTTTACTTGGAAA
Organism: Gracilinanus agilis; assembly: GCF_016433145.1. Lineage (NCBI taxonomy): Eukaryota > Metazoa > Chordata > Mammalia > Didelphimorphia > Didelphidae > Gracilinanus > Gracilinanus agilis. The sequence continues at coordinate 392,991,015 of NC_058132.1, read as the reverse complement.
GAGTTCTTTTCCTCAATTAATTTTTGTACTTCTTTTCCCAAATGACCAAAACTGTCTTTCAAGAAATTTTTCTCTTCAGTGCATCTTTTTTCCATTTGGCAAATTCTGCATTTTAAAATGATCTTGTCTTTTTAGGGGTTTTTGTATCTCTTTTATCAACTAGCCTATTCTGTTTTTAAGATATTAATTTATTCAGTAATTTTTGTGTCTCTTTTGCCAAGTTGTTGACTCTTTTTTCATGATTTTCCTCTATTATTCTCATTTCTTTCCCCAGTTTTTCTTCTTTCTCTTGAAATAATTAAAGGTCACCAAATTATAATAATTAAAATTAAATTATGAGTCTGTTAGTAGCTTTAGCAACTTAGTTTAACCAAAGTAGAGACAATAAAGAGAGGGAAATGTAGGGAGTGACCTAGCCTACCACCCTATGTACCACTCTGATGGAATCCAGCTCATCACCGACAGGCTTCCAATCTCCAGCCAACAGTCCACGAGAGTCTCTTCAGTAAGAGCCAGCACAGCAATAGTGTCTCCAGCAAGAGTGTCACCAATGCAAAAATGTGTGTTCAGCCCTCCGAAAATACCTTTATAAGCCATTATCTCTACCCACTAGCTCACCTATGTCATATATCAGGGACCAATCATAGTTCCTTAATTTACCTGGCATCACCCAGGTGGGCAGTGCTTGTGGGATCAATTTCCTGTCTCTGAGGGTGTGTCTGTACTTGCATATCAGTGATAAAGGATCTTCAAGTTCCTGACCAATTACAACAAAGGTTGCTGATTGATTACATTAAAGAAAACAAAGGAAGGGTAATTTCCTTTTCACACTCCTTTATTTGATTTTTAAATTTCTTTTTTTGAGCTCCTTCATGAATTCTTTTTGGGATTTAAACCAAAAAATATTTTTCTTGGAGACTTTGGATGGGACACTATTGACTTTTTTGTAGTCTGAGTTTGAGTCTACCCTATCACCACAATAATTCTCTGATGACTTCTGGTTAAGATGGCGGCAGAGTAAGGAGCAGCTGCTCGATCTCTCCTGACCAAAGCATACAGAACTCCTCAAGGGGAAAATAAAAACGAGTCCAGAAGAACGAAGGAACCCCACAACAGGGCGCAGCATTGAAGGTACGCAGAATTGGGGCATTTCCACGCTATAAAGGGGTGAAACAGCTCTCACTAAAACGCGAGAGGAAGAAGCCCCTCCCCCACCCCCACACAGCACACCTTGCACAACGCCAACGCACAAGTGGGAAAACAGGACTGGGGCAACCAGATAATCACTGGCAGCCACAGGGCTTGTACCTGTGTGCTGCAAGGCAAGGGACCCCAGGTGGCTGGGGGTGCTCACTGACTTTCCCCTAGCGTCCACATGGGTGAAGGCACCGCCTTGGGCCGAGACAAAGGCCTCTAAAACACTGCCTTTCCCAAGTGCTGAAGGCATCGCCTCAGGTGCGAATAAAGATCTCCAGCCCACCAACTTTCACTACCTTCTGCTGGGGTGAAGGCAGTGCCCTAAGAGCATCTGAGCAGGCAAAGGCAGTGCCCTAGGCTTGAATAACTATCTCCAGCCCAGGCTTGGACCTCCAGTGAGGACCCGGTGTGGACTGGAGCCTGGCAGTGGAAGCAGCCCCAAAGACTGCTGAAGGAACCTCGGGCAAAGGGTCAGACCGGGAACTACCAGGAGGCCTGACCCCGAGGACAAAGAGACCGGAGCCCCCGGGAGCTTGCAAGGTGCAGGCAGACCCTGAGTGCAAAGACAAAGCTGAAAAGGGGCAGGGCTAACAATGGCCAGCAATAAGGAAGTCCAGAAGAAAAAGACTATCAAGAGAAACTCTGGAAAACTGGACAACTTCTACACAGAGAAAATCCAGACAACAGAGGAGGGAAAACAAAAATCCAAAACTCCCCCAAAAAATGAAAGCTGGTCACAAGCTATGGAAGAGTTTAAAAATAAAATGCTGAGGAAGATGGAAGAAATCTGGCAAGAAAATAACAGTTTAAAAGGCAGAATTTCGCAATTGGAAAGTGAGACAAGTCAACTGAAGACCAAAAATGACCAGATTGAAAAGGAAAACCAAAAAATTATAGCCGAAAACCAAAACATTAAAGCTGAAAACAAAAACATTAAAGCGAAAAATCAAAACATTAAAGCCGAAAACCAGTCCTTAAAGGCTAGAATCGAACAATTAGAAGCCAATGATCTCTCAAGACAAACAAGAACAAATAAAACAAAGTCAAAAGACTGATAAAATAGAAGGAAACATGAAATATGTCAATGAGAGAGTGACAGACCAAGAAAACCGGACTAGAAGGGACAACTTGAGAATCATTGGTCTTCCAGAAAAGGCAGAAATTAATAGAAACTTGGACTCAATGCTTAAAGAAATTATTCAGCAAAATTGCCCTGAAGTTCTATAACAAGAGGGCAATATAGACATTGAAAGGATCCATAGAACACCCTCTACACTGGACCCAGAAAAGTCAACACCCAGAAATATAATAGCGAAATTGAAGAACTTTCAAGTTAAAGAAAAAATCTTACAAGAAGCCAGAAAGAAACAATTCAAATATCAAGGAGCACCAATAAGGATCACACAGGATCTGGCAGCCTCCACACTAAAAGACCGCAAGGCTTGGAATACAATATTAAGAAAGGTAAGAGAGCTGGGCCTTCAGCCACGAATCAACTACCCAGCGAAACTAACCATATACTTTCAGGGAAAAGTATGGGCATTCAACAAAATTGAAGAATTCCAAGTTTTTGCACAAAAGAAACCAGGACTAAATGGAAAGTTTGACACTCAACCACAAATATCAAGAGAAAGATGAAAAGGTAAATAAGAAACAGAGGGAAAAGAAAGAAAACTCATAGTCTTTTAAGCTTGACTCTTTAAGGGCATAAATAAGATCTAATTATCTGTATTACTAGGTGGAGAAATGCTATGTATAATTCTCTGTAGTGAACTCTATACACTATTATAATATTCACTATTATAGCAACCAGAAGAATAATTCATAGGAAGAGGACAGGATACTAAATGGTCTAAGAAGACATGGGGGGGTGGGAAAGAGGGGGGGAATAGTAGGGGACACCAAGAAAAATCCGAGTAAATAAGAAAAATAAGATATTCTATTACACACAAAGAGGGCATGGGAAGGGGAGGGGATGAATAATATCATAAGAAGGAGAGGAAGAGAGCATAATCAAACCTTACTCTCAGTGTAATCAACCTGGAGAAGGAAGAGTAGCTTTATTATCCATCTGGATAAAAAACTCTATCTAACCCTACTGAGAAAATCAGAAGGGATAAACCAAAGGGAGCAGGGGAGTAGGGAGGCCAAAAAAGGGAGGGAATTCATTTGGTCTTTAAAAAAACAAAAATAGGGGAACAACAAGGGAGGGGACAGAAAGGGAAGTCAATCAAGGGAGGGGATAAGGGATACCGGCTCAAAGCAAACCACTGGTGTAAAAGAAAATAGTGTAATAAGAAGGAGTGGGTCTATGGGAGGATACCAAAATGTCAGTGAATACACAACTAACAATTGTAACTCTGAATGTGAATGGGATGAACTCACTCATAAAACGGAAGCAAATAGCAGAGTTGATCAAAAACCAAAATCCTACTATAGGTTGTCTACAAGAAACACATATGAGGCGGGTAGACACACACACAAGTTCAAGGTTAAAGGTATGAGCAAAATCTTTTGGGCTTCAAATGAGAAAAAGAAGGCAGGAGTGGCTATCATGATCTCTGACAAAGCCAAAGTATAAAAATAGATATGATTAAAAAAGACAGGGAAGGTCATTACATCCTGATTAAAGGCAGTATAAACAATGAGGAAATAACACTGCTCAATATATATGCACCAAGTGGTATAGCATCCAAATTCATAAAGGAGAAACTGGCAGAGTTCAAGAAGGAAATAGATAGTAAAACCATACTAGTGGGAGATCTAAATATTCCTCTTTCAGATCTAGATAAATCAAACCAAAAATAAATAAGAAAGAGGTAAGAGAGAAGAATGAAGTCCTAGAAAAATTAGATTTAATTGATATGTGGAGAAAAATAAATAGGGACAAAAAGGAATACACCTTCTTTTCAGCTATACATGGTACATTTACAAAGATTGACCATGTAATAGGGAATAGAATCATGGCAAACAAATGCAAAAGAGCAGATATAATAAATGTAACCTTCTCAGATCATAATGTGATAAAAATAATAATCAGTAAGGGCATCTGGACAGGCAAATCAAAAACCAATTGGAAATTAAGCAATATGATTCTCCAAAACCAAATTGTCAAAGAAGAAATCATAGAAACAATCAACAATTTCATTCAAGAGAATGACAATGATGAGACATCCTACCAAACTCTGTGGGATGCAGCTAAGGCAGTACTCAGGGGGTAATTTATATCCTTGAGTGCATATATTAACAAATTAAGGAGGGCAGAGATTAATGAATTGGGCATGCAACTCAAAAAAATAGAAAGCGAGCAAATAAAAAAACCCCAGATGAAAACTAAATTAGAAATACTAAAAATTAAGGGAGAAATTAATAAAATCAAAAGTAAAAGAACTATTGAATTAATAAATAAGACTAGAAGCTAGTATTTTGAAAAAACAGATAAAATAGACAAAGTACTGGTCAATCTAATAAGAAAAAGGAAAGAAGAAAACCAAATTGACAGTATTAGAGATGAAAAGGGAAACCTCACCTATAATGAAGGGGAAATTAAGGCAATCATTAAGAACTATTTTGCCCAATTATATGGCAACAAATATAACAATTTAGGAGATATGGATGAACATTTACAAAAATATAAATTGCCTAGATTAACAGCAGAAGAAATAGAATACCTTAATAATCCCATATCAGAAATAGAAATTGAACAAGCCATTAAAGAACTCCCTAAGAAAAAATCACTGGGACCTGATGGATTCACAAGTGAATTCTATCAGACATTCAAAGAGCAACTAATCCCAATACTATACAAATTATTTGATATGATAAGCAAAGAAGGAGTCCTACCAAATTCATTTTATGACACAAATATGGTAATGATTCCAAAGCCAAGTAGACCAAAAACAGAGAAAGAAAACTATAGACCAATCTCCATAATGAACATAGATGCAAAAATCTTAAATAGAATATTAGCAAAGAGACTCCAGCAAGTAATTAAGAATATCATCCACCATGATCAGGTGGAATTTATACCAGGAATGCAAGGTTGGTTCAACATTAGGAAAATAATCCACATAATTGACCATATCAACAGTCTAACAAACAAAAATTACATGATTATCTCAATAGATGCTGAAAAAGCCTTTGACAAAATACAGCATCCATTCCTATTGAAAACATTGAAAAGTATAGGAATAGAAGGACCCTTCGTAAAAATAATAAATAATATATACCTAAAACCATCAACAAGCATTATATGCAATGGGGATAAATTAGAAGCCTTCCCAATAAGATCAGGAGTGAAACAAGGATGGCCATTATCACCTCTATTGTTCAACATAGTACTAGAAACACTAGCAATAGCAATTAGAGAAGAAAAAGAAATTGAAGGTATCAAAATAGGCAAGGAGGAGACTAAGCTATCACTCTTTGCAGATGATATGATGGTATACTTAAAAAATCCTAGAGAATCAACTAAGAGGCTGGTGGAAATAATCAACAACTTTAGCAAAGTGGCAGGATACAAAATAAATGCACATAAATCATCAGCATTTCTATACATTTCCAACACATTAGAACAGCAAGAGGTAGAAAGAGAAACACCATTTAAAATCACCCTAGACAATATAAAATACTTGGGAATCAATCTAACAAAACAAACACAGCAATTATATGAAAACAACTACAAAACACTTTCCAAACAAATAAAACTGGACCTCAACAATTGGAAAGCCATTAACTGTTCATGGGTAGGACGAGCTAACATAATAAAAATGAACATCCTACCCAAATTAATTTACCTATTTAGTGCCATACCTATCAAATTACCAAAAAAGTTCTTTACTGAATTAGGAAAAACTATAACAAATTTCATTTGGAATAACAAAAGATCAAGAATATCAAAGGAAATAATGAAAAAAATGTGAGGGAAGGGGGCCTAGCAGTACCAGATATCAAACTGTACTATAAAGCAGCAGTCATTAAATCAATATGGTACTGGCTAGGAGATAGAAGGGAGGATCAGTGGAATAGACTCGGGGTGGTTAATGATGTCAGCAAGACAGTGTATGATAAACCCAAGGAGCCCAACTTTTGGGACATGAATCCACTATTTGACAAAAACTGCTGGGAAATTCGGAAAACAATATGGGAGAGATTAGGTTTAGATCAACATCTCACACCCTACACCAAGATAAATTCAGAATGGGTGAA
>NC_058132.1:392799250-392979683 GCF_016433145.1 Gracilinanus agilis | reverse complement strand
GGATAAAAAACTCTATCTAACCCTACTGAGAAAATCAGAAGGGATAAACCAAAGGGAGCAGGGGAGTAGGGAGGCCAAAAAAGGGAGGGAATTCATTTGGTCTTTAAAAAAACAAAAATAGGGGAACAACAAGGGAGGGGACAGAAAGGGAAGTCAATCAAGGGAGGGGATAAGGGATACCGGCTCAAAGCAAACCACTGGTGTAAAAGAAAATAGTGTAATAAGAAGGAGTGGGTCTATGGGAGGATACCAAAATGTCAGTGAATACACAACTAACAATTGTAACTCTGAATGTGAATGGGATGAACTCACTCATAAAACGGAAGCAAATAGCAGAGTTGATCAAAAACCAAAATCCTACTATAGGTTGTCTACAAGAAACACATATGAGGCGGGTAGACACACACACAAGTTCAAGGTTAAAGGTATGAGCAAAATCTTTTGGGCTTCAAATGAGAAAAAGAAGGCAGGAGTGGCTATCATGATCTCTGACAAAGCCAAAGTATAAAAATAGATATGATTAAAAAAGACAGGGAAGGTCATTACATCCTGATTAAAGGCAGTATAAACAATGAGGAAATAACACTGCTCAATATATATGCACCAAGTGGTATAGCATCCAAATTCATAAAGGAGAAACTGGCAGAGTTCAAGAAGGAAATAGATAGTAAAACCATACTAGTGGGAGATCTAAATATTCCTCTTTCAGATCTAGATAAATCAAACCAAAAATAAATAAGAAAGAGGTAAGAGAGAAGAATGAAGTCCTAGAAAAATTAGATTTAATTGATATGTGGAGAAAAATAAATAGGGACAAAAAGGAATACACCTTCTTTTCAGCTATACATGGTACATTTACAAAGATTGACCATGTAATAGGGAATAGAATCATGGCAAACAAATGCAAAAGAGCAGATATAATAAATGTAACCTTCTCAGATCATAATGTGATAAAAATAATAATCAGTAAGGGCATCTGGACAGGCAAATCAAAAACCAATTGGAAATTAAGCAATATGATTCTCCAAAACCAAATTGTCAAAGAAGAAATCATAGAAACAATCAACAATTTCATTCAAGAGAATGACAATGATGAGACATCCTACCAAACTCTGTGGGATGCAGCTAAGGCAGTACTCAGGGGGTAATTTATATCCTTGAGTGCATATATTAACAAATTAAGGAGGGCAGAGATTAATGAATTGGGCATGCAACTCAAAAAAATAGAAAGCGAGCAAATAAAAAAACCCCAGATGAAAACTAAATTAGAAATACTAAAAATTAAGGGAGAAATTAATAAAATCAAAAGTAAAAGAACTATTGAATTAATAAATAAGACTAGAAGCTAGTATTTTGAAAAAACAGATAAAATAGACAAAGTACTGGTCAATCTAATAAGAAAAAGGAAAGAAGAAAACCAAATTGACAGTATTAGAGATGAAAAGGGAAACCTCACCTATAATGAAGGGGAAATTAAGGCAATCATTAAGAACTATTTTGCCCAATTATATGGCAACAAATATAACAATTTAGGAGATATGGATGAACATTTACAAAAATATAAATTGCCTAGATTAACAGCAGAAGAAATAGAATACCTTAATAATCCCATATCAGAAATAGAAATTGAACAAGCCATTAAAGAACTCCCTAAGAAAAAATCACTGGGACCTGATGGATTCACAAGTGAATTCTATCAGACATTCAAAGAGCAACTAATCCCAATACTATACAAATTATTTGATATGATAAGCAAAGAAGGAGTCCTACCAAATTCATTTTATGACACAAATATGGTAATGATTCCAAAGCCAAGTAGACCAAAAACAGAGAAAGAAAACTATAGACCAATCTCCATAATGAACATAGATGCAAAAATCTTAAATAGAATATTAGCAAAGAGACTCCAGCAAGTAATTAAGAATATCATCCACCATGATCAGGTGGAATTTATACCAGGAATGCAAGGTTGGTTCAACATTAGGAAAATAATCCACATAATTGACCATATCAACAGTCTAACAAACAAAAATTACATGATTATCTCAATAGATGCTGAAAAAGCCTTTGACAAAATACAGCATCCATTCCTATTGAAAACATTGAAAAGTATAGGAATAGAAGGACCCTTCGTAAAAATAATAAATAATATATACCTAAAACCATCAACAAGCATTATATGCAATGGGGATAAATTAGAAGCCTTCCCAATAAGATCAGGAGTGAAACAAGGATGGCCATTATCACCTCTATTGTTCAACATAGTACTAGAAACACTAGCAATAGCAATTAGAGAAGAAAAAGAAATTGAAGGTATCAAAATAGGCAAGGAGGAGACTAAGCTATCACTCTTTGCAGATGATATGATGGTATACTTAAAAAATCCTAGAGAATCAACTAAGAGGCTGGTGGAAATAATCAACAACTTTAGCAAAGTGGCAGGATACAAAATAAATGCACATAAATCATCAGCATTTCTATACATTTCCAACACATTAGAACAGCAAGAGGTAGAAAGAGAAACACCATTTAAAATCACCCTAGACAATATAAAATACTTGGGAATCAATCTAACAAAACAAACACAGCAATTATATGAAAACAACTACAAAACACTTTCCAAACAAATAAAACTGGACCTCAACAATTGGAAAGCCATTAACTGTTCATGGGTAGGACGAGCTAACATAATAAAAATGAACATCCTACCCAAATTAATTTACCTATTTAGTGCCATACCTATCAAATTACCAAAAAAGTTCTTTACTGAATTAGGAAAAACTATAACAAATTTCATTTGGAATAACAAAAGATCAAGAATATCAAAGGAAATAATGAAAAAAATGTGAGGGAAGGGGGCCTAGCAGTACCAGATATCAAACTGTACTATAAAGCAGCAGTCATTAAATCAATATGGTACTGGCTAGGAGATAGAAGGGAGGATCAGTGGAATAGACTCGGGGTGGTTAATGATGTCAGCAAGACAGTGTATGATAAACCCAAGGAGCCCAACTTTTGGGACATGAATCCACTATTTGACAAAAACTGCTGGGAAATTCGGAAAACAATATGGGAGAGATTAGGTTTAGATCAACATCTCACACCCTACACCAAGATAAATTCAGAATGGGTGAATGACTTGAATATAAAGAGGGAAACTATAAACATGTTAAGTGAACACAGAATAGTATACTTGTCAGATCTCTGGGAAAGGAAAGATTTTAAATCCAAGCAAGAGTTAGAGAAAATTACAAAATGTAAATTAAATGGTTTTGATTATATTAAACTAAAAAGCTTTTGTACAAACAAAAACAATGTAGTCAAAATCAGAAGGGAAACAACAAATTGGGAAAAAATCTTTACAACGAAAACTCTGACAGGGGTCTAATTACTCAAATATACAAGGAGTTAAAGCAATTGTATAAAAAAATCAAACCATTCCCCAATTGATAAATGGGCAAGAGACATGAATAGGCAATTTTCAGGTAAAGAAATCAAAAGTAGCAATAAGCACATGAGAAAGTGTTCTAAATCTCTAATAATTAGAGAAATGCAAATCAAAACAACTCTGAGGTATCACCTCACACCTAGCAGATTGGCTAAAATGAAAGAAGGGGAGAATAATAAATGCTGGAGGGGATGTGGCAAAATCGGGACATTGATGCATTGCTGGTGGAGTTGTGAAATGATCAGGCCATTCTGGCTGGCAATTTGGAACTATGCCCAAAGGGCTATAAAAGACTGCCTGCCCTTTGATCCAGCCATACCATTGCTGGGTTTGTATCCCAAAGAGATCATAGATAAACAGACTTGTATGAAAATATTTATAGCTGCACTTTTTGTCGTGGCAAAAAACTGGAAAAGGAGCGTATGTCCTTCAATTGGGGAATGGCTGAACAAATTGTGGTATATACGGGTGATGGAATACTATTGTGCTAAAAGGAATAATAAACTGGAGGAATAAATAACTCCAGGAAGTGATGCAGAGCGAAAGGAGCAGAGCCAGAAGAACATTGTACACAGAGACTGATATACTGTGGTAAAATCAAATGTAATGGACCTCTGTACCAGCAGCAATACAATGACCCAGGACAATTCCGAGGGATTTATGGTAAAGATGCTACCCACATTCAGAGGAAGGACTGCAGGAGAGGAAACATAAGATAAACAATTGCTTGAATGCATGGGCTGAGGTGGACATGAATGGGAAATAGACCCTCAACAAGGACACATGTTACAACCAGTGGAAATGTGCGTTGGCCATGGGTGGGGGGAAAGCAGGGGGTGAAGGGGAAGTAGGGGCATAAATTATGTAAACAGATTAAAAGCGAATATTAATAAATGTCTAATAAAAAAATAAATAATTCTCTGATGAGTTCCTTTGATTCATTTGCTCTTTTTAAAATATTTTTCTTTTCTTTTAGTTTAAAAAACTATTAAAGTTGGAGTCTGTAACTCTGGTGAAGTCTGTAATTCTTTCAAACTTCAGAGTCTTTGTATAGCTACCTTCAGAGCTGGTTCTGGGGATCTTTCTGCTTTCATTTAATTCAAGATGGTATGATGTAAGGAGAAGTGTGTTTAATACTCTCCTGACCTGTGCTCTGGTCTGTGAATAACCCCAAGGCCCCTTTAACCACTGGAACTTTGACCTAGAAATCATTCCCTTGTAGCTTCAAGTGCTGGTGTATTTTGGTGCTCTTCCTCATGCTGCTACTGAGATCCAGGACTGTAACCTGGTTCTATGCAAGAGGCTTGGACCCAGTACCATCAAAGGGACCCCTGTAATCTCTAAGCAGTTGTCTGACCCCACTCCTCTACTCTCAGTGTCTTAGAGCTTCAGAAGCCTTGGTTGCTGCTTTATTTGCACCCAGGGCCTATTCCTTGGTGGGGCCTTCCCCCACAGCACTTCCTCTCCACCCTGGTGGACTAGATCCCTCTTGCCAGACTTCTAAGTTGTTCTGGTGTATTAGACAATTTTTAGATTATATTGAATATCTGTATGCAACCTAGAGAATCACTGATATAACTTTATCATCGTGTGGCAGGAAAATCCATGTGGCCGAAGACATGAGTCCCTACAAGCTGCTTGTTTGGCAGACCTAATTTTAAAAATTATGTCATCTTCTCACTTTGGGGTTATGCAGCTCCAGAATTCATTTTGAGATGTTATATCACTGATTTTTTGGAAGGTAATTTGGTAGAAATCTGATAAGTCTATATATGTTCTCCACAATCTTGGATCCCCCCCAATATTTAAATTTTGAGTGTTTTTTTTCTTCTTGTATTGCCATTACCTTCAGTGTATCTGTACCATTGTTTCAATAGTGATAGAAGAAAACATCAACTAATTTTTTATATCTCATCAGTGTACTTCCATCACTTAACCACACAAACTCTGGGAAGGTGTCGAAAGCTTTTTGGTTTCAATAGCTTCTTTCTTTAGAAAAAAAGATAGCAATGGAAGCTTTTCTTAGAAGATATCCATTTAGAGAAACTGAACTATTCAATAAGGGCATCAATATAACCTTTCTCTGTTTACATAAACTTTTTAAAAATAATTTTCATTGCCACATAAAATGGAAATTGCCATGTAAAAAAGCCTCTTGACAGAGGGGTATGGGATTCATGAAAAAATAATGTTCTATTTTTCTTACTTCCTCTCCTTCAGAGTGAGTACTGCCTCACCAAAACACAAAGAAATTTCTTCTTGTCACATATTTGCATAGCAGTAACACTACTGCTCCATGCAAAGAGTTTTCCAAGAAATTAAGCTAGTGACTTTATAAGCTATTTAATTCTATTTCCACAGCACCAACTTAAATTCCCCACAATCATAGGTTAATTCTCTATGGAGTATTTATGGAAGGATTTATATAAGAGTCATTCTAAATAAAAAGATATAACTGGTTTGCTGTTTATAGAATAGGAAAAAGTAAACACATTCAAGCAATCCAAGAGCCATTAAAAAAATCAATCTAGACCTTTATTGAGAACCTCATTCACAGAGTTTTGAATTGGATGCTATAGGGACTACAAGTATAGGGGTTAGATCAGCTTGTCAAACATATGGGACTGTGAGGATTTGTTTATAATCATGAACATGTGGATGAAGCAACTTCTGAAGATGATTTTTACTAAAATATTTTGCTCCTAGTATGTATTAGTGAATATCAACTTCTATGGAATGGACATTTTTGAGAGAGCCACTCCATTTGTACTTGCCTACAGAAGAAACTATATGGACTTATTTTACTTTCCTCTCCTTTTAAATTTCTTCCAGCTATGTCTGGAGAACGCAACAGATTCAGGGGTATTGTGTCTCCCCTAACTCACACCCAAAATTGTGAATTGTAGCACTTGTAAAGAAAAAGAAAATGTTCTTACCTAATATTAGTGTACTTGCCCTAATAGACTAAAAAGAAAAAATTTGGACAATATTGGGTATCAAGATCCAGCACAGTGAAACACTGACATAACTTCACAACTCTGTGGCATCTAGGAGAGATAATCCATGTGGCCAGGAAAAATGAAAGCAGTATTTGTTTAGCAGCCCTCATTTTAATTGTCTTAAAATCTGGTTTTGTAAATAGTAAAGGAGGATTTGTTGAGCATCATGATGCTTAAATAAACTTATTCAGGAAGAAAGTAGGATTTCTTGAGTACTATTTGCCTTAATTGCTAACTCACCAATAATAACAAATGTCAAGAATTTGAAACTCTAGCCTTCCATCAAGAGCAGGGGAATTTTCTACTTAATTCTCATCAGAAAATAATAAATATTCTGGAACTGAGATTGATATTGGAAAGATATAAATTCAAGTTATGTAGGGGGAAAAAGATCTAGATTTTCTACAATATTATTACAATGAATTATCTGGATGGTATAGACCTAATGGATAGGGGTTGCCTATAAAAACCCAAATATATTTTTCTTTTAATAGAAGTCTGATTAAAAGCATGGTTTCATGAATATGGATGAGGTAATATATCTCTGTGGAATACAAGACTTTCCAGAATGTGAAGGTATATCTTATAAAACTATCCCACATACCTTCTCGTTCTTAGGAAATTGAAACCATTGTGTCGAGGTGTGAGTTTAGAAGACATTAGGAACTTGTGTATTCTAGCCTATTTGAATTAGAGATTCAGGTTCAAAATTGGAATACAAGAAAACAGTAGGGGACCAAAAATTATAATATAATTGAATATATTATTTTAAAATATATATGATACAAGTATTACAAAAAAATGGATCCTTCTCTTCTTCCACAAGATTCACCATGACCAAAATACTGAATCAGAAAGATGTCCATATAACAGAAGAAAATCTAATATCTATTATCCAGCTCCCCAGAGAATAGGATCTTTATGTCCTAGTCAACAAGGATAACACCTCAATAATTTAAGATTTATTAAATCAAATCACAATCATGATAACTATTTTTGTAGAAAAGAAACTTTTGAATTTAAAAATAAAATAAGTTCAAAATTTCTTTAAGCTTATCTAGAAAGTCTATATGTTACTATGGTACCAGTTAGAGTAGTCCTTAAAGGTTTTGTCCTAGTATTCATACTAAAACTTTAATATTTTTCCTCCAAACATAAAATACTGGACTATATTATAGAAGAATTTAAAATAAAATGGATGCCAAATAAATGGAGTAAATCTTGAGTGTTCCTCTAATATCAGCTACCCCTTCTTCAGTTTACTGAATATACATATATATACATATATGTGTGTGTGTTTATATATATTTACTTACATGTGTGTGTAAATTTAAATAAACATATTGATATTTATATTCTAAATTATTTATTATATCACATATTATACCATATCACATCACATATATAATATATTATGTTATGGAATAACATGTGCATGCATTGTTTTCCCTTAGTAGAACAAAACCTCATCAAATACAACTCTGTTCACTTTTTTTTTTCTTTGTGTTCCCCTGGGTCTGATAGTAAGTGGGAACTTAACCCTAGTTGGGTTGAAAACAAAATAAATATCATCATACCACGTTCTACCCCTTGGTAGGTAGGTTTACAAAATCTTCATAGGAATTTCTTTTCATTTAAATAGCCTTAAGGCTGGTTCTAAATAACACTGATATCAGGGATGTGGGCAACCTAATTTAGGAAGCATGGAAGGAAAAATAGTATGAATAAAATCTATCAATGGTGAGAATATCAGAGACAGTTCAAAATAGCATTCTCATAACAAAACAAGAGCAATTCGAAGAATATCTGAACTACAGAATCAGTGATGACACCTTTAGCATAGTCAACAATTCCCAATAAAGGACAGATTCAACTTTGTAGGCTGCAGTAGAGAACAGAGAGAGAAAGATGCCCCTGTGTCTCCTTTTTCTGTTTACCCTTCCTTCCAGTTGATTGGGAAGGATATTAAGAAAGCAGCTTGGTATTTAAATGCTAAACAAAATTGGAAAATAGGAAGAGAAATCTATCACCCAAATTCTCATTCTCAACAACTCCTGTAGCTAGCTTGCCCTGACCCAATGTAGGCTCCATTTCTAATGGATTTCACTACTATCCATCAACAGAAATGACTTACTTCTCTTTCTCTTTTGCTTGTCTAAAAGTATGCTACCAAATTTGATTTCAGTTCATGCTTAGCACATCCTTCTATCACGGGCAGGAGGAAAAAGCCCTCTCTCTTATTCCATGAAAATTTTTCAGGAAAAGTACAAAATGGGATAAAATTCTTTTATCATTTTTCTTCCAGTCTGTGGCACTTTATCCTGCTCCTAAGTGTCTCTTAAGGCCAAAAGACCAAGAGAGTTAGGAAACTCTGGGTAACATGTGCATGGTCCTGCAAGCACTAGGTCACAAATTTTCTAGGATACGAGGATGGTTTGTCAGGTTACATTATGCAGATGAATCTTTATTGGTAGAGTAAATGTTAATTAAATGAATTTTAACTGTGGGAAGTTCAGTGCAGAAATGAGAGATACATTGGAAGTGATATTAAAGGTGAAATGAGAAAATCAGAAACTTTCTCTCAAGATTAAGCTTCAGTGGTTGGGAGACGTGTAGCTCAAGAGACGATATTTGCTATCTGCTTCTGCTATATCACTAGTGGAATTAAGTACACTGTAGGAAAGAATTAGGTATGTGAAATATTGGTAGTTATTGTCACAATGGTTGAGAATATTGAAAAGGGATTGAAATAAACCTACAATATTTCTTACTGATATCTTAGTACTGTAGAAATGAACAAAATGATAGAAGGTACTTAAATAACGAAAAGGCAATAATTGAATAAATGTTTTATATGTGGTCAGCAGCTAGAAAAGAAGAGGTAAGATTTTGTTAGAAGCAAGACTTCTATACAAAATGACAGAAATAACACCTGAGGGTACCTTTCTCAGTGAATGAAAGTAAGTGATTCTATTAAGCACTTATTATGTATTATACTAAGAACTAGGGACACAAATCCAAAAGTAAAGGCCAAGTCACTAATCTCTAGAATTTTTCATTCTAATTGCCAATTGACAATACAGAAAGGAAGGCTCATAATAATGTATATACCCTTTGACCCAGGAATATAGCTACTTAGTCTATATCAGTGGTTCCCAAACCTTTTTGGCCTACTTCCCCCTTTCCAGAAAAAACTATTACTTATCTCCCCCTGTCACATACTATCACTGCCCCCTTACAGTTATTCACCACCCCCAAATGCACCTGTGGCCATCACCACTCTCCTGGATCGCTGCAGCACCCACCAGGGGGTGGTGGTGCCACTTTGGAAATCACTGATCTATATCCTAAATAGATTAAAGATAGAGAAAAATTAAATACTTGTACCAAAATATTTATAGCAGCTCTTTTTGTGGTGGTAATGAATTGGAATATGAAAGGAGATCTATCAATTGAAGAATGGTCAGACAAGTTGTATTATAAGCTTGTAATGGAATACTATTGTAAGAAATGACACACACAAAAAAGTGATGCAAAGTGAAGGAAGAAGAATCAAGAGAATGTTGCACACAGTAACAACAATAATATATGATGGTCAACTGTAAATGACTTAATTATTTTCAAAAAGCAAAGGATCACATACAGCTCCAAGAGACTCATGACAAAAAAAAGGATATCCACTGTCAAAGAAGGAAAAAATGGAATCTGAATGCAAATTGAAATGTAATATATTTCATTTCCTCTATGAATTTTTCTCTACTGTAAACAATGTGCTTTGTTTTACATCATAAACATGGAAATATGTATTATATGATAATATATGTGTTACATATGTCACATTACTTGCCTTTTGAGGGAGGTGTAGGAGAGAGAGAGGAAACATGGATTGCAAAATATAAGAAAACAAATATTTAAAAATGGACAAATAGAAAAAAGAAAATACATAACAGGTAGTGGTGGTCAAAAGCAGTTAGGTGGAACAATAGATAAAGTGCTGGGGATGAAGTCAATAAGATTCTTCTTCCAAATTTCAAATCTGGCCTTAAATATTTATTAACTTTGTGACCTTGGGCAAGTCAGTTAACTTTGTTTGCCTCAGTTTCTTCATCTTAAAAATGAGCTGGAAAAGTAAATGACAAACCACTCCAGTATCTTTGCCAAGAAAAACCTGAATGAGGTCAAGGATACACGTAAATGAGTGAACAACAAAATGGTGGCTAGTGATGGACCATTTAATCTGGAAAGTTACATGGAGTTATAGTTTAATATATTGGCATATCTATTATAGGAAAGAAATGTCATTTGGCCATGGTTCCATAGCTGAAGAGTTGGGCAGGAGAATAAGGATTGAAGTTAAAATTTGCTGGTAAATTCCTGGAATTCCTGGAAGTTAGGAGAAGCAGTTCTGAATCAGAATATCAGAGATCCAGGGCAGAAAGAAGTTCTAGAGTACTGGGTTCAGAATTTGACTTATCACGTCCTAGTTTAAGATTTAGGAATAATTTGGTTTTCGCCAAGAGTAAATTACATGCAATGCTATCAATAAAAATGTAAGGTTCACCTATAGATTTGCAAATCTGATTGGATTGTTTTAATTTGGAAATAGGAAAATAAAATTCTGATTTTTAAAATTGATGAATTTAGATTATTGTAATAGTAGGAATAAGATATAGAAGAAAGGTCAATTTAAATCACACAGCTATTTAATATCCCTAGAAGATTTTTTCAAAAGTTTCTATTCCATACTATTAGTAGAATATATTTTTATCAAATATTAATATTATATGACAGACTGTGTTTTGTATAGTCAATGGAGAGCAGGCTTTGGACTAAAGGAATTACATTAAATAAATTACATTAAAAGCCAAACTTTGACACATATTAGCTGCATGACTGTAGATATCACTTAAAATCTTGGTGCATCAGGCCACTCTATCAAAATATGAAAAAATACGTATTTCTAGTAAACATAATTTCTTCAGTAGAAATTATCTGTGTAAAAAATTCAAGATCTATATAAAAGATCAGTTTTACATATGATTGCTTCTTTTTTCAATTCTCTCTTCTATTTTGTTGTTTTTCTATTGCTTTTCCACTGCAAAACAAGTTTTATAATTATTGATTTACAGTACATTTTTACAATCTGGTTATGTTAATCTAATCCTTTGCTTGGTTTTGTTCTTCATTCATTCATCTGATTTTCTTGGCCAGCTCTTTTTCTCTAATACTTTTCTTATAACTATATTTATGTGAAATAACCTATTGATATGACATAAATTCCATAAGTTAGTTTTTAGTCTTGCCATTTTTACTATATTCATTCAGTCTTTTGTTCAGTTCTTTAACATCTGACAAAATAATTTTGAAATTGGCTTTTATAAGAATTTTGAATATCTTCATCAATTAATGCTTAAACGTTTGATAAAATTATTACCGTAAAATGTATTTCTCTTTCCACTAATTTTGTTTATTATTGATTATATATAGAAATATTTGGGTTCGATATTTTATAACATATTCCCTTATGAAAATAATTTACTGATAATATTATTAGTGGGATGTAGTGATGTATGTCTGTTATCCAAATATCTGTAGAAGACCAGATCTGATAGATCTCTTATCTGTGATATTCTGAGTGATATGAGGGCTAAAGTCTTTTGGGACCTCCACCCCTCCTTAAATCTAGCATTAAATTAATAAGAACTAGAGAGTGGAAGACCATTAGGTTGGGTTGAGTTAAAGGGTTAAAACCATTCATGCCAGAAAAAAAAAGAGAAAGTTAAAGAATAAAGAAAGCACAGCTATAGGATCCTTCAATGAGTAGATAGAATATTTCCAAAACAAGCAAAATAGGTGATATCAACCTGAAGAAAATCAGAGAACTACCAGAGTAGTTACAGTAAGAAATCTTTTAAAAATTATGAAACATTTTATCTTTCCAGTTTATGTCAATACAGTTTTTCAGTATTTTTTCTAATAATTTGCATTCCATATTCTCTCTTCCTCTCATCCCTCCTGTTCCCCAAGAAATCAAGTAATAAGGCATAGGTTGTACATATATATTCATATAAAACAAACTTACATATTTGAATTGTAAAAGAAAACACATACATTAGAGAAAAATTCATAGAAAAAATAAAGAATGATATCTTTCAATTTGCATTTGAACTCATTTTTTTTATGATTAGACTAACAAATCTTTAGTCAAGGCAAGGAAGATTACAATAAAAAATGCTGCACAGAGTCACTGCCCTAAAAGGATTATAGTCTCAATAAAAATACACGACACTATAATAATGAGAATTTCTGATGATCTACAGAAAGTGTTGTGCTTATATATTTTTAGTGAGAAAAGGGGGCAGAGTAAAAGTTGGTTATGTAAGTTTATTAAATCTTGGAGGAAAATGAAGTGCTCAGATATTAGGGTGTTTGAGAGGAGGAGCCTAGATGCAATAGCCAGAAGCCAAATTGGCCAGAGAGTTCTTTAGGTTTGTTTGTCCTTAGCTAATCCTGACTAGAAAAATTAGAAACCTATTTAGGAGTTTATTGTCTTCTTTAAATTCAGTTCCTTAGAAGAAGGCAAACCAAATTCATAATTCAATCCTTGTCTGTCTTTCATTGTAATTCTCTGGGAACATAACAGAAAGTCAATCTGTAGAATCCTTAGAATAATGTTTATAAATACAATATTAAAATAAATAAAGTTTTATTGTTGTTATTACTAGTTTAGGTTTTCTACTATATTACTAATTCATCTGAAAATACAAATATTTTAATCACCAACAATCATTATAGAGAACTCTCTTCTCATTTATAAATATTTTAACTTTGTTACCAATGATTATTCATCCAAGTTATTTTCATTCTTTATTCCTTTTGCTAATAATCCTAAAATTATTTGAAATAGGAATTGGGGAGTACTATCCTGATTTTACTGAAAATGCTTCTAGTTTTAGCCTATTGAGTATTATTGAGTATAATATTAATTGTTTCAATATGATTCATGTGCATATTATAGAAAGATGCTTTTGTGAACTTTAGCTACAAAATATTTTCTGGCTCCTTGTTTTTGAAGTCAATCATTTGAGGATGGGTACCACTCCCTTACTTCTCCCATGCTTCTTACCTGCCTATCCCATTTTTTAGAAGTTTATTTTCTATGTAAAAATATTTTTATAATCCTTTCTCAATCTTATGCATTCCAAATATATTTAATCACTTTTCTTCCTTTAATGGATACCCTAGTGCTCAGGGGACATGTGGGATTCCAGATTGTAATCTTCCCTTCCTTGATTAAAGACTCTTTATTATTACAACTTTGGCAGTTTTATTTATTCAAGTTGACACTTTTATTTCTACGTACTTGAAATTTAAAAAAAAAATGAATGAATGCTAAGTTATTGAAGGGTTTCTTTGCCTTTTATATTATTATATTATCATTTATTTTTATGCTTTATCTTTAAAATATGATTATTTTCCCGTAGTAAATCACACCTTCATTTGATTAGCTTATAATTCTTTAATATGTTTTAGATTATGATATACAAAATAATTGTTATTATATTCTAAATATTTTATTTAGTAGTTTTTCCTTGACAACCATAAATATTATTTATCTATATTTTTATTTGACAATTTTATGATGTTTTACCATAATGGTCAACTTCATATCTGACATATTGTTAGAGACCAACTCCCATTTTTCGTTGAAGTTTTACATGTGGTTGCTTAGATTTCACCAACTCCTGTTAGTTCTATGTTTTGGTCTTTGTCTCCATAGAAATTTTTGAGGTTTAAGTGTCTCTTTTGCTGTTTCATTTCCCTAGCCTTTTTTTTTTTTTTTTTTTTGACTGTAGACTAGTAATTCGGAAAGCTGCTTCCTGATTCTGTATCCTCTGCTGTTGCTGGCATCAGCACTGTGAGCTGCTTTGCCCTGGGGCTAGGTTTTCACCTTAATAGCATAGGCTTGAAAGGGCTAGGGACTTCTGGGCCTCACTGTGGGCCAATGCCAGGGCCTGGGACTTCAAGGGTGCATCTGAGGTGCTCTTTTGTTGTCTTAGCTTGTGTCCAGGGATTCCAAAGTTAACCTATGCCAGGATCCAGAACCTAATGCAGTAGATGGAGGGTAATCTGCCAGTGTTTCTCTGTGTGCAGTTTTGCTTTTGTTCCCCCCTTATTCCATGAAAATTCACTCTCTCTGCTTACCTTTCAAGTGATGTTCAGCAGGAGAACTCCCTCACTTTGTCTTGTTGATTTTTGACTCCTCTCATTTTGAGAGGCTTTTTAAAGATTTGTTTGAAAGTATTACCAGAGTGGTTTCAGCTTTCACTGGTACTAAGCGACCATCTTGACTCTGCCTCCCCCATACCTGACATATTGAAGGAGTTATATATCCTATTTTTCTACATCTTTAAATGGTCTATATAATATAAAATTTGTACTCTTTAAATTTGTTAGAATTCACATGAATATATCTAGTGTTATTGCCATTTTAGCCAGACAAATCTTTCTTCACCTGCCTGATTTCTCAACTTGAGTTTATGCCTTTTAGGAGGTCTGTGTTTTTTGTTTGTTAGTTTTGGTATTTCAGACTATTGTAGGTAACTGCATAAGAATTCCATTAATATTTTTAGGTCTTATGTATTTTCCTTTATCACTTCTAGTGAACAGTATTTTTTCTCTTCTTTTTTGAGAATAACCAGATGTTTATTAATTCTTTTTTTGTTTATTAATTCTTGAGTCTTATATTTATCAAATTTGTAACTTTTAAAGAATACAGATTTTTAAAAAGCATATCAATGAATTGATTTCTTATTCCTAAATATTTTTATCAGCTCTATTCTTTGATATTTCTTTGTTTACTCTTAAATACTTGTTCTATTTCTAAAGTTGTTTTATTTTATTTTTGGATTTATAGTTTCCATTAACATAGCAAAAACACCTATGATTTGCATCTAATGATAGCTCTTGTGATTCTCATTGGTTTTAATGCAAATAATATTTTTATCATTATCTATCATTCCATTTAAACTAATTTCCTTTATTATAACTTCAGTTATAATACTTATAGTTAATACTACTTTTTTAGTATCCAAGGGAACTGAATTTATTAGCTTCTGTCAATTTAAACCTAGTTTTATTGGTAAACATAGTGCAAAAATCTCTATTATTTTTATCTTTGTTTGCCTATATTTTAATGAAGAAAATGGTCAGTGTTTGTATAACCTTCTAAAAAATGAGATACTTATTTATTTCCCTTGGAAAACTCTATCTATAGGAAAAGGAATAAAGCTGATCTACAGAAATAAAGTTTTAATTTATGTAATTTTCCCCTCATTTTACTTTTGACATATTTATCATATGATAAGCTGGTTAAAATTCTCCACTATGATTTATTTTTCATTTTTTCTCCCAAGGCTAAGTATTTTTTTAAGAATTTTTCTCTATTGGTTTCATATACCTTAAAATATATAAACTTATTTTGTATGGAATATTTTAGAGCATTGTAGTGGGTAAAGAAAAAAAGATGATGGGAGAAGGAAGGGAAAGGAAGGTAGTCGGGTCCCTCCAGCCCTGGTAGGGAAATTAACTGAAGCTCTTTAGAGGTGGGCTTCAGAGCAGAACAAAATCAGACTAGACTCCAGTGATATTTAGCTGGGTTTATTTAGTTTAGGAAAAGAAAGGTTTGGTAAAGCCAGGGAACACCAGATCTATAGCAGCTAGCTGGGACGAAAACACTCTAGGGGGAAAAGGCTCTCCGGAGAAAAAGGCACCCTTGGTTCTGGAGAAAAGGTGCTCTCCTCCATTGCAGGAAAAAGGCGACAAAACCCACACCTCCTCTTCTTAAAACAAAATGATCACAAAAAAATCCCCTTAAAATGTATCTGAAGCAATGCAAAGTGAAGTCAGCAGAATCAGCAGAATTTTGTTCATAATAACAAAAATAATAGGTAGTTTATAATATAATAAAGGATGACAGAAAAAAATAGAAAAACTTCTTATATAATGTCTACTTTCTCCACTGATGATAATGATAGTTCAAAGGAATAAGAACCAATCAAGTGGGGAAAAAAAGATCGCTTATTTACTATTGATGAATCTAAGTCAGTGACTTAGACAAATTAATATATAGGCTTCTGAAAGGTCTGAGACAAGTAATTATTTAATTATAATCTCATAATATTAATATACCCATAGATTATAAAGGTTAGACCAGACTTTGGTTCAGTAATTATCCTTGTCACTGTTATTTTATGGATGGCATTTTTCTGGATATTTCCAAGTTAATACTAACCCATTAAATATTGTGCTTTGTGGCCAATCACTCCACATCTGCTGAACTCAATGAAATCAACTATCACATTATATGCATGCCTTCATCTTGCTCATGAGATTTATTTTTAATAAATAGAATCATTTCTATGCATGAACTTTAATTTAAGGGCTCAAAATCAATTCCTTCACCTCTCTACCCCATCCTTCATTCCTAAAAACCTCAAGGAATATCCCACTCTAGAGAATCTTCTACTGTAGGCAAATGAAAGAGATTAGAAGGTTCTTTTTATTTATTTCCATAAATCAAATTAGCTTATACTAGATGCATCTCAATGTAGCACAATCTAGTCCTTTATTCTTACATTAACAATCATTGGGGGACATTTATGACTGGGCAGAACTATATCCCACTATTCCCACCAAGTAGGGGGCATAGAATTGAGTATATGACTGCTATCATCCAAAAGATAAGGATCAGCTAAATGTTTTGATGGATTACCTCCTCACTATTTATTCACCAATAATAGATGTCTTTGGGAAGTTTAAGGGAACGACTGGATAATAAGTCCACCAAATATTCTATTTAGGAATCTGTAAGAGTTATAACCCTAATTTTTGATATTGGTTAGCCTCATAAATGAATCGATTTTCTTATCTAGAAGCCAGTCTCTTAGAATTTGTCATTGTTACACTTAAAGGACAGCAGTGAGCTGATAACTAAGGTACCCATAATTCTAGTTGAACTGTGTTACATATTTTCCTGATTGCCTAACCCTATCAAAAATAAAACATGGTCATTCTCAAATATATTTCTTTTGATAAAGTCATGATAACTCTGTGTACACAGTTTTTTTCTTTTTTTCAGTTCATTAAGAATCTTTCTAATAATGCATTATATAATTTCTAAGAATCAAATTCAAACTTAGTTTCTTCTTTTTTTATCTAGAATGGTTCTTTTTGAGTAGTTATTTTCATTTAACTTTTGTCATGATTTTTAAAAGAACCTAATTGTTAGCTTAGTAATTACATTCAACAATTATTACATTCTCAGTGGTTTATTTTCTCTGGACTTTTCCCTAATTATCTTTGAATTTAATTTGTTATAAACTATTTCTCCTTACTCCAAAGGATAGCAATATTGGTATAGAAAATAAATCAAAATAAGTTCTTTCTTGCCATTCACCCACACATGAAGAGTAGAGGATCCTAATATGTATATGATAGGATCCCTTTCTACTCACACTCTCCCCTACTCTTCTCTCCTCTCCTCTCCTCTCCTCTCCTCTGTAAACACTTTAGGCTAAAAAGAAATTTCCACTATAATGTTTCAAAGCTTTCTCATGGATTGATGGGTCTAAAAATAAAGCTGCAGCACCCTTGGTACTGGAATCACATTCTGGTGTTAATGGAACTTACTGATCATAAAAAATCACCCTGTCTGTAATTGGGACCTTTCTAAATTGATAAATTCCCAGGACCACAGGGCTCACCATGCCTATCCCTGAAGATTTCACTTATTTCTATTCTGAGATTTGAAGGCTACATTTACCCAAGTTAAGTGTTGAAGTATCCTTGCTAAATATTGTTTCTATTTTATGACAAATTCAATCTCTTTTTGTAACTGAAGAATGGTCTACTAAATGCCTCATTTCATTCCAACATTGAATTTTATTTCTGAATCCATAGAACTGAACTAGGCCCAATCTTAATGGTTTCTTTGATTTTTAGTGAAGAAATATCTTGTTGTTGCCCTTATCTTTGCTCACCAAACAATGCTTAATGGAAATTTTAGTCCTGCTATCATTCTTCTTACTAAACCTTTTTATTCATCCTCTTTTACTGGCATTTACTTCCATCTTCTGTACATGATTCTTATAGAAATCTAGCTTGGTTAATGAGATCTCCATTGATCCACACAATTTCATACAACTTCCCCCTTTTTTCCTTCATCAAAATTGCTTCACTTAGTGCCTCCAAAATTTCATTTTTGAGAGCATATAAGCCATTATGGACCAATTTTCCCATATAGAATTTGAGCCCATAGGATGCTACCTATCCTGTGTAAAAGAAAAATAAATGTTAGGTAATAATTTATGAACCCAAACTGATATTTATGGTAGGAAAAGCAAATCACAAAGCATCAGGGCCAAAGATATGCCCAGTATATACTGAGAAGCAGAGATTAGAAAATGGGAAGCATCTATAGCCTATCCAAAAGAGTAAGATTATACAAATTACCCCCAGAAAGAAGAGAGTCCAGTTAAAGGTTTCCTCTTGGGGAAGAAAGAGCGGAGTTTCATCTTTTAAAAATGTTTTCTTCAAGAAATTTAAGTTTTCTTATCTTGTGGCTGATTATGTCATTTCTGTTCCATATACAATAATAGTTACTGTCACAAGAGCTTCAAAGCCAACTGAGATATCATGAATCTATAGACTTCAGGAATGTTTGGACACATTCCAAGACACTAAGGGCATGCACACAACTCCATTAGCAATGACAGTTTTGCAAGGCACTTCAAGTTATTTTCTTTGTTGTCTTACAGTATGATAATTGATTGCTATTTAGCATACACATCTATTTAATCAACAATTGGGACTTTTAATTACTATTAAATTCTATTAAATCCATGCAATTTATCATTATAATACTGGTTTTCTAATAGCAATACATGTAGAGGATCTAGTTCCAGGCATAAAATAATAAATATAAACTGATTAAAATTGCTTTGTTAGGTTATCTTTTACAAAGAAATCAGTTTTAACTTCATAACCAAAACAATCATCATCATTATTATAGTCAAGCATTTATACAGAATTTTATGGCCTACAAAGTGTTTTGCAAATATTTCATTTTATCTTCACAACACTTTTGGGAGATGTGCTATTTGAACTCCATTCTGAACACTAGAAAACTGAGGCAGACAGAGGTTAAGTAACTTATTCAGTCACATAGCCAATATGTTAGGGGTTACATTTGAACTCAGGTCTTCTTGATTTCAAATCCAATGCTCAAATTCAAATCTTAAAGTGATATATATATATATATATATATCACTTTAAGATTTGCAATACTCTGTCTACAAATAGTATCTCATTTGATCCTCAAGGGTGTCATTTTTTTCCTATTTGGATAGTCACAGACAATTTTGTCTTTGTCATCTGATATAAAACTTTTCAACCGTTGTTACTATGTCTTTGTTCCCAAACCACTTAAAATACAGATATGACTTTTTCCTTCTTATACTTACTGAATTATCTTAAGGAAAATTTAATGATGCAATTTAATTATATTTGAATAATCTTTTTAACTATAATTTTTGACATGAATACTTTCTCCACTCCTCTGTTATAATAGTATATTGCCAAAAAAATCCTGCTTCTACACACATTTTACAGCATATCTTTTCTTTCAGGACCAAAGCTTCAGCAAAATTGTCACAATAGTGATTCATTTCTACATTTGAGGTACTTCTCCTAAAGATTCTGCTCTATAGTTTATAGTTCCATTCACCTTATCAAGCTTTGGCAATGAATTGAGTAGGATAGGGGAGCCATTTAACATGTGAAAGCCATTATCTATAAGAAATATTTTTTTCTTGATTCCTAGAAATGTAGTACCAAAGATAAAGCACAGGCAAATGCTATAAAAAGGAGGAGAACAATACACTAGACAGGCTTTTGCATCTATAATAACCCATGGAGAGGAAGAGGAAAGAGTGGTGGAAGCATATAGGCCAGAAAGGATGCTGGTGAAGAAGAGCCTCAAAGTACAGAATAATCAGAGAATTTTTCTAGAGTGGATACAATGTGCTAAGAGAACATCCTGAAGAAAAAAGTATTTACCCAATTCTATCCCTCTCCCACAGAACCATATTGGCAGCCATGAGGGGGTAAAGCCCAGTTGTTCTGCCCTAATTGTGGTTCTCCTCTAATACCTTATTGATTTATGGATATGACTCCAGATTGTTAAAATGTCATGCATCAATTCTAAATCCATTGAAGTTTTGTTATATATTTATACTTGAAGAATTATTTGGTTGAGTTTAGAGGATGATAAATCATTTTGGTCACCCAAGTCTTAAAAGGTCAGCTATTAATTTGTAAGGGAATTGCCATATGCATTGGTGGATGGATTATGAATATTGGCAAAATCCTAAATGCTTGAAATGTAGAATCCTAAGGCAAAATCTTCCAAAAACTGATCAACAAGGGCAAATATACTCCTGTTTGGGCATAGAGTCCTTTTATTATCTTAGTCTCTAACCAATGAATGAGCCAGCCAATATGGCAGTGAATAATCTGAGATCCAAGTAAGTTATTAAAATATCTCTGAGTTCTTAGATAAACTAGTCCAAAAGGGGGCTGTTTAATGTGTTTGGGGATGAGATTGGAGTTGGTCCATTAGAGTAGAGATAGTATTACTCTAATTAGAATTCTGAAGAGTCTTCTTGGACTGCTAGCACTCGTAATACTGGTTTACTAATGAAAACATCTGATGAATCACTGTGAATTTGAAGGGCAAAAATTAACTCCATCTACTTGTGGAGCCAAAGATTCATTTTCTACAAAGTTTCAAACACTAAACAGATTCAAGTTATTTCTATGGAAGTATTTTCCATCTGTTGTATAAGTACTGCATTTTGGACACTCAATTTTGTCCTTTCAAACTGGAAAACCTCCTAGTTGGAAAACAACTTCGCTGCTATCAAATACAGAGATGGAACCCTCATGCTAGTTTTCCTGTATTAGAAAAAAATTCATCATGAAAATATTATAAATCACATGGAAATCTACCTATTTAATCATTTTAAAAACTGCAAAATTATACATTTGCTTGTTTAAGACTTTTAATTTTTAGGATGCATGATTTCATTAATTTGGGCATTTTTTATTTCAATGCAATTTATATTCTCTTAATGTCTTAATATTATTCCACTTACTACTTTTATGACCAAGGACAAGTGGCTTTACCTCTTTGGCCTCAGTTTCCTCATTTATAACAAATGTGTAGTTGTATTAAATGACTTGTAAGGTCCTCTCCATCTCTAAATCTGATTTCTTATGACCTTGAACAAACTTAATGAGATATTGTACCTTAAGATAAATTGATAAACTGATAGCCAGCCCTGTTATGAAAAGCCTTGCTAAACTTATTTGCTTTCATTTCATCTGACTGGATCTTTCCACCTGCCTTGAAGATGTATATTCCTACTTCCTCTATTAAAATCTGAGTTTGATGAGAATAGGAACTACCTTATTTTTTTCTATTTGCATCCCTCAGCACTGAACTAAGGTACAGTGCTTTGAACATAGTGCTTAATATATACATATATATGTACGTATGTATATATATTCAATCATTTATTCTGAAGATTACTGTATATATGAATAATAAATAGTGTTACTTTGAATTTGACATAATTGCTGAGTATTCGAAAGTAAATTTCAATTTTAGTTTTTCAAATTAATAATATTCATAGTCCCAGTAAGGATAGAGATTGTGGAAGGAGGGGTCAGAATGTGAGGGTATTATTCTAATTGGAGATACTCAAGCCCAAATCAGAAGTAGATAACTTTTATCATAAATATGTTAGCAGGCTGTAGGAAGACACAATGAAAAGATCTAGTCATGCCCACTATAATTACAGGATTTTTGCAGTTATAACATACCCTGTAAATCCTCAGACATTTTCTAACTACCTTCTTTTCAAAGTTTTGATATTGAGAAAGATAAATCTAGATTCTTCAAGTATTCTCATGTCCCCCACTTCTATCTAAAGTGTCAATCGTGTCAGGCCAGCCAGCTTAATATGTCAGGCAATTAAATCTGTCATCATGCTCAGACTCTAGCTTTCCTATAGATATGTTAATTTTGCATTATCTGTGTGTGACAATCACATCATAAATAATATTACAACCAGAACTTTGTACACACACAAGATCATACTTTGAGAGCTGGAAGGAGACTTTAGATGTTGCTGAGTCCAAACTCTTCATTTTACTGATGTGAAAACTGAAGTCCTCTGTAGTTATATATCTTGCCAAAAGTGAGAGACAACAGGGAGAAGAGTCAGGATTAGAACCCATGCTTTCTGTCTACGAATTCTGTATTCCAGACTAATTCCTATTGAAATGCTCCCATTGTGCTCAGTGCATGACATATTGAAAATTTTTGTGAAGATATGGAGAAAAGCATTAGAAAGTGATGAGATTAGGATAAATTTTGATACTCACTGATTGAAGTAATACTACTATTGAGGACATCATAGACTAAGACTAAAATTCCCTGTTTAATGGCTCTATTGTCAAACTATTTGGTTCACTCAACATATTCATTTCAATAAATGGAAACAGCTGGTTCACAGGCATATCATCTTACTCTATGAGTATTCAATATTGGGACTAATGCTGGACAAACACTACGTAAAGCAAAGTTCTAAAAATTATAATTTAACCAAAGCATCAATACATTTGAAGCCAACCATAGAAAAGCAAAACAGAATGAAGAGCCTTGAGTGAAAGTCATATTAGAATAGACCAAAAATTAATTTTTGTATTTTTTATTGATTAATTAAGAAAATTTTCCATGGTTACATGATTCACATTCTTTCCCTCCCCTCCTCTCACCCCCCCTCCCAGAGCCAACACACAATTCCACTGGGTTTTACATATGTCATTGATCAAGACCTATTTCCATATTATTGAGATTTGCACTAGGTTGATCTTTTATAGTCTACATCCCCAACCATGTCCTCATCAACCTATGTGTTCAAGCAGTTGTTTTTCTTTTGTGTTTCTGCTCCCACGGTTCTTTCTCTGGGTGTGAATAGTGTTCTTTCTCATAAGTCCCTCAGAATTGTCCTGGATCATTGCATTGCTGCTAGTAGAGAAATGCATTATATTCAAGTGTGCCACAGTGTATCACTCTCTGTGTATATGTTTCTCCTGGTTCTGCTCCTTTCACTCTGCATCAATTCCTGGAGGTCATTCCAGTTCATGTGGAATTGCTCCAGTTCATTATTTCTTTCAGCACAGTAGTATTCTATCGCCAACAGATAACACAACTTGTTTGGCCATTCCCCAATCGAAGGGCATCCCCTCATTTTCCAATTTTTTTGCCACTACAAATAGTGTGGCAATAAATATTTTTGTACAAGTTTTTCCCTTATGATCTCTTTGGGGTATAAACCCAGCAATGGTATGGCTGAATCAAAGAGTAGGCGTTCTTTTAAAGCCCTTTAGGCATAGTTCCAAATTTGTATCCAAAATCGTTGGATCAATTCACAAATCCAGCAGCAATGCATTATTGTCCCTATTTTGCCACAACCCCTCCAATATTTATTATTTTCTTTTGCTGAGAATAGACCAAAATTGTAAAATAGTTGGGAGAAGACTCATAGAAGCCATTATAGGTGTCCTCAAGTATGCTAAGTGTGTCCTGAAGAAAGATTAGACATTACTATCTTTCCACAGAAAGCAGAATGTGGAAAAATAAAAAGAAGTTTAAAAGAGATACATTACAAATGATGCTAGGAAAATCTTCCTGACAAAACTGTAAAAATGTATATTGAGCTACTTCATAAAGTAATGAGAGTTCTTCAAAAAGAAATAGGATGACCTCTTGTCAGATATATTGGAATGTTGAATAGCTTTACTAAATATTAACTGAGGTATCTTACAATTTGAAAAGTGTGATTCTTTTATCTGAAAAAATTAAATAAATGCTTAGAGATTGATCTTTCACCTCACAAAATGAATTAATATTTCATATTCTTAAACTGCAAATGTATAATTCATTCTCATTTTAGTAAGATTTTTGTACACAAGTATACTTAAGCTCTCAGAATCTCATACTTGCACTATTGTAATATGCTACTGTGAGTCTGTCTGCCTCATGTTTAATTCCACTTTAATCCATCCTACATTCAACCACAAAAATGATTTCCCTAAAGTGAAGAACTGATCAGGTAATTCTCCTACTCAATAAATTCTTGTGGTTTCTTAATACCTCCAGAATCAAATATAAAATGCTCCATTTTGGATTCGAAATATTTAACAATCTATTCTTCAAATATCTTTCCAGTCTTCTTATGCCTTACTCTTCATCACATACTCTTTGATCTAATGACATTTTTCTCTTGGTTATCCTATGAACAATATACTATTTTTCTTAAACCTAAACATTTTTTCTGGCTGTCTCCTATACCAGAAATTTTCTCCCTCCTAAAATCTACCTACTGGTTCCTCTAGTTTTCATCAAATCCCTATTATAATTCTCTTGAGGAGGCAGAGCTTAGATGGCAGCAGAGTAACAGGAACTTTCTGAATCTCCTTCCAAACCATCATTACAAAGCATCTCAAGAGGACAGAAATTAAAATCAGACACATAAAGGGACTTTCCTATGCAGCTTTAAAGTGAGGCAGTGTTTGGGGTTTTCCACCCTATGAAGGGGAAAAACTATACTTATTAAAGGGCAAGTTGATCACTCCTCCCTCAAACCACCTACCACACCAGAGTTAGAGCTAGGGCCAGGGCAATCTGTAACTTCTTGGGGGTTGCTGAAAGAATGGCAGACTTATCTCTGAGGGTAGGGCAAGGCCTTGGCAATGAGACTTGGGACTCTAGACTGAAGAGTACAGCGGCTGGGCAGCAGAACATGGAGATTGGGCAGAAACGAGGTTGACCACAGCAGAAGCATAAGGGGCTTAAAAAATAGCCTCAGGACAAAACGCTTTAAAGAACTCTACACAAAGAACATCACAGAGCTGCCTACCCTCCTCACTCAGGCTTCTGACTGGGAAGGGAAGATACTACCAAGGCAAAGCCTTGTGAGACAGAAGCTAAGAAAGCAATGTCCACCAACATGCAGGAACCTCAATCCCCTAGTAGCAAAAGGAATAAGTAGCAGCAAAAAAAGCTTTTGATCTTGGATAACTTCTGTGGAGAAAAAGAGCAAAATACAGACGCAAAAGCAGAGAGTGATAAATAAGCTAACACATGAAAACTTTAAAAAAATGGAAATTGGTCACAAGCTTTCTAGGAACTCAAAAAGGAGTTCAAGCACCAAATAAGAAAGTTAGAAGAAAAATGGGAAAAGAAATGAATGTAATACAAAAAGAAAATAACAGCTTAAAAGACAAAATGGTCTATGTGGAAAAAGAGGGACAGATATCAAATGAAGTAATAAACAAATTGGAAACCAGAATTGACCTGCTGGATGCCATGAAAGGCAGGATAGACCAAATCAAAAAGGAAAATCCTAACATCATAGCTATAAATCAGTCTTTAAAGACTAGAATTGGGCAGGTAGAAGCTAATGATCTCACAAGACAGCAAGAATAAAGTAAAATCAAAAGAATAAAAAATTCGAAGGAAACATGAAATATCTCACTAAAAAGACAACTGACATGGAAAACTGACCCAGCAGAGACAATATGAGAATTAATGATCTACCTGGAAACCTGAGGAAAAATGAAAACTTTCACAACATATTACAAGAAATTATCCAAGAAAATGACCTTGATATTCTTGAAAAAGAGGGCAAAATAGACATCTAAAGAATTCATAGACCATACCTCAAAAGACAAATTCTAGAGCTTACAGACCAGGGAGGAAATATTGCAAGCAACCAAAATGAGACAATTCATATATCAAGTGGCCCCAGTCAGGATTACACAGAATCTGGCAGTCACCAACTAAAGGAAAGCAAGTTTTGGAATATGATATTCAGGAAGGCAAGAGAATTGGGTCTACAACCAAGAATCACCCACCCATCAAAACTGACTACATATTTTCAGAGGAAAGTATGGGCATTTAACAAAATAGAAGATTTACAAGCATTCCTAAAGAAAAAACCAGAACTAAATAGAAAATATGATGTCCAACTACAAAATTCAAGAGAGCCATAAAAAAGTAAAGAAGAAAGTGTGGGAAAAAATTTAAGGGCTTCAGTAAGGTTAAATTGTGTTCCTATGAGGAAAAATGATATCTG
This sequence comes from Gracilinanus agilis, assembly GCF_016433145.1. NCBI lineage: Eukaryota > Metazoa > Chordata > Mammalia > Didelphimorphia > Didelphidae > Gracilinanus > Gracilinanus agilis. The sequence goes on along the minus strand of NC_058132.1, from coordinate 392,952,969 downwards.
TATCTCTTAAATATTGTTTTCATTATCATAGTAGTTAGAAGAATTCTTCATAGGCAGAAGTTGTGTTGCTAAGTTGTTTAAGATAATATGTAAAAAAGAGAGGAGAAGAGGATGGTACTAAGAGAAACTTGAAGGGAAAAGAAAAATAGGATAAATCATATCACATCAAGAGGTAAATGGAAAGAGGGGGAGAAGAATACTATTAAATAAAGGGGGGAAGAGAGTGGTAATAGATAATATGTAAACCTTACTTTCAGTGGAATCAGTTCTGAGAGGGAAAAAAATCCAGATCTGTTGGGGTATAGAATTCTATCTTGCCCTATAAGGAAGTTGAGAGGGAATAACTAAAGGGGTGGGTTGGGGCAGGGAGTATTAAAAGTGAGGGAAGAGTTAGTTGGGGTTGTGAGTGATTAATAGACCTTAAAAAGATGAGAGAAATAAAAAGGGATTTGGTGGGAAGGAAAGTAAAATAAGGATGTGGAAAAAGGGGACTGGTTAAAAGCAAAACCCTGATGTAGAAGGAAATAGTGAAAGAAGAAAGGTCAGAACTAAAAGAGAAAATCAAAATGATGGCAAATACACAGGTGGTAATCATAACCTGAATGTGAATGGGATGAACTCATCCATAAAATGGAAGAAGATAGCAGAGTGGATGAAAAAAACAAAATCCTACCATATGTCGTCTATAAGAAACACATATGACAAACGTAGACACATACAGGTTAAAGGTAAGAGGCTAAAGCAATTGAGAAAAAGAAGGTAGGAGTTACAATCATGATATCTTAAAAGACAAAGTAAAAATATATCTTATTAAAAGAGATAAGGAATGTAATTACAACCTGATAATAGGCAGTATAGACAATGAAGAAATAGCAATACTCAACATGTATGCACAAAATGGCATAGTATTTGGATTCTTAAAAGAGAAACTATTGGAGTTTAAGGAGAAAATAGGTAGTAAAACTATACTAGTAGGAGACCTCAACCATTCTCTATCAGAACCAAATAAATCAAACCAAGAAATTAATAAAAAAGAAGTAAGAGATGTGGATAAAATCTTAGAAAAATATATTTAATAGATATATGGATAAAATTAAAAGGGACAAAAAAGGAATACACCTACTTTTCAGCAGCACAAGGTACATTCACAAAGACTGACTGTGTACTAGGGCATAAAAACTGCAAACAAATATAAAAAAGCAGATATAATAAATGCAAAGTTTTCATATCATAATGCAATAAATATTATAATTAATTAGGTGTATATGGAAAGGCAAATCAAATTAATTGGAAATTAAATAATATCATTCTCCAAAATAGGTTGAAGAACAAATCATAGAAAAAATTAATGATTTCATATAAGAAAATGACAATGAGGAAACAACATATCAAAATCTATGGGATGCAGCTAAAGCAGTGCTCCAGAGAAAATTTATATCCCTGAGTGTATATATCAATAAATCAGAGAGGGAAGAAGTCAATGAATTGGATACAAAACTTAAAAAAAAATTGAAAGAGAACAAATTAAAATTCCCTAGATAAAAACTAAATTCAAAATTCTAAAAATCACAGGAGAAATTAATATAATTCAAAATAAAAGAACTATTCAACTAATAAACAAGACTAGGAGCTAGTACTTGGAAACAGCTAATAAAATAGATAAAGTACTGGTTAACCTAAAAAAAAAAGAAAGGAGAAAATCAAATTAACAGTATCAAAGATGAAAAGGGCAACCTCATCTCTAATGATGATGAAATTAGAGTAATTATTAAGAACTATTTTGCCCAGTTATGTGGAAATAAATATGGCAATCTAGGTTATATTGAGGAATATTTACAAAAAATATAAGTTGCCTAAATTAACAGAAAAGGAAATAGAATACTTAAATCATTTCATATCAGAAAAAGACATCAAAGAACTCCCTAAGGAAAAAAAATCATCAAGCACAGATGGATTTGAAAGTGAATTCTATCAAACATATGAAGATCAAATAGTCCCAGTACTCTACAAACTAATTGACAAAACAGGCAGAAGAAGATTCTTACCAAATTCTTTTTCATGATATAAATATAGTCCTGATTCCCAAGCCAGGAAGATCAAAAACAGAGAAGGAAAACTATAGCCCAATATCATTAATGAACATAGATGCAAAAATATCAAATAAATACTAGCTAAAAGGCTATGTGTCACAAAGATTATTCACTATGACCAGGTGGGATTTATACCAGGAATGCAAGGATGGTATAGTATTAGGAAAACCATCCACATAATTAACCATATCATCAACCAGACCAATAGAAATCACATTATTATCTCAATAAATGCAGAAAAAGCCGTTGACAAAATACAACATCCATTCCTATTGAAAACACTAGAAAGTATAGGAATAGAAGGGTTTTTCCTAAAAATGATAAAAAGTATTCATATAAAACCATCAGCAAGTATCATATGCAATAGGGATGAGAGAGATGAGTTAGATGCCTTCCAAATAAGATGAGGAATAAGTAGGGATGTCCATTATCACTATTACTTTTAAATATTGTACTAGGAATGTTAATGGTAGCAATCAGAGAAGAAAAATAAATTGAAGGAATCAAAGTAGGCAATGAGGAAACTAAATTATCACTCTTTGTATATGAAGTGATGATATACTTAGAGAATCCAAGAAAATCAACTAAAAAACTGGGAGAAACAATCAATAACTTTAGCAAAGTTTCAGGGTACAAAATAAATCCGTATAAATCTTCAGCATTCCTATATGTTTCCAACAAACCCAACAGCAAAAGTTAGAAAGAGAAATTCCATTTAAAATTACATGAGATAAAATATCTGGGTATCTACTTGCTAAGACAAATTCAGCAATTATATGAATGTAACTACAAAACACTCTTTACATTAATACAAATAGATCTAAACAATTGGAAAAACATCAATTGTTCATGGATAGGACAAGCTAATATAATAAAAATGACAGTACTACCTAAATTGATTTATTTATTAGTGCTATACCTATCAAACTATCAAAATATTTTTTATAGAATTAAAAAAAATTTTTTACAAAGTTCATCTGGAAAAACAAAAAGGATATCAAGGGAAATAAAAACAACCAAAAAAAATGTGAAGGATAGAGGCCTGGCTTTACCAGATCTCAAAGTATTCTACAAAGCAGTGATAATCAAAACTATATAGTACAGGCTTAGAAATAGAAGAGTGGATCAATGGAATAAACTTGAGGTAAATGACAATAGCAAGATAGTGTTTGATAAACCCAAAGATCCCAGTTTTGGATATAAGAATCCACTATTTGAAAAAATGCTGGGAAAATTGGAAAACAGTTTAGTAGAAATTTGGCTTAGATCAACATCTTACACCCTATACCAAGATTAACTCAGAATGAGTAAATGACTTAAATATAAAACTGGAAATCATAAGTAAATTAGGTGACCTTGGAATAGTATATCTGTCAGGTCTATGGAAAAGGAAGAAATTTAAAACCAAGCAGGAGATAGAGAACACTACAAAATGTAAAATGAATAATTTTTATTATATTAAATGAAAAATTTCTGTACAAACAAAACCAATGTAACCAAAATTAGAAGGAACGCAACAAATTGGGTTAAAAATTTATAACAAAAACCTCTGACAAAGGTCTCATTTCTTAGCTTTATGAGGAACTAAGTCAATTGTAACAAAAATCAAACCATTCCCTAATTGACAAATGGTCAAGGAATTCGAATAGGCAATTTTCAGATAAAGAAATCAAAACTATCAAAAGCACATGAAAAATTGTTCTAAATCTCTCATAATTAGAGAAATAAAAAAAAACTCTGAGGTACCACCTCATACCTAGCAGATTGGTCAGTATGACAGTAAAGGAAAATAATAAATGTTGGAGGGAATGTGGCAAAATCACAACACTAATTCATTGCTTGTAGATTTGTGAAGTAATCCAGCCATTCTGGAAGATAATTTGCAATTGTGCACACATGGCTTTAAAAACATGAATTCCCTTTGACCCAGAAATACCACTGCTGAGTTTTTACCCCAAAGAGATAATAAGGAAAATACTTGTACAAAAATATTCATAAGCATGCTCTTTGTGGTGGCAAAAAAATGGAAAATGAGGGGTGCCCCTCGATTGGGGAATGGCTCAATAAATTCTGGTATATAATGGTTTTGGAATACTATTGTGCTCTAAAGATTGATAATCTGGAAGCTTTCCATATAAACTTGGAGAACCTCAATGAAATGATGCAAAGTGAAATGAGCAGAACCAGAAAAACACTGTAAACAGAAAGTAAAACATTGTGGAAAAATTCAATGTAATAAACTTCTACTAGTAGCAATGCAAAAAACCAGGACACTCTTGAGGGACTTGTGTAAAAGAATACTATCTACATTGAGGAAAAAGAACTATGGTAGTAGAAATGCATAAACAAAACATATGACATCACATGTATATTTTAGTATATGATTTGGGGTCTAGGCTTTTAAAAAATCACTCTATTGCAAAAATGAATGATATGGAAATAGGTATCAAGTGACAACATTTGTAGAATCCAGTAAATTTGCTTGTCAGCTCTGAGAATGGGGAGGGAATAGGGGAAGGAAAGAAAATGAATCATATAAACATGGAAAAATGTTCTAAAAAATAAATAACTAAAATTAAAAAAAAATTCCATTGAGACAATTAAGTGTCACAATGGTCAGAGTGCCAAGACAACAGTCAGGAAAGCTCATCTTTCTGAGTTCAAATCTGACATCAGACTCTTACTAGTTGTGTGACACTGGCCAAATCCCATAAACTTATTTGCCTCTGTCCCTCATCTGTAAAATGAGTTCAAGAAGGAAATGACAAACCACTTCACTATCTTTGCCAAGAAATTTCCAGATGAGGTCACAAAGAGTTAAACATAATTGAAACTACTGAACAAAAACAACAAAATTCATCTTTTATGAAAAGCCATTCTCAGCTCCTCTTCATTCTAGTGCTATCCCTATTTTTCTTGGATATAATGTATATCTCTATATCTATCTATCTATCTATCTATCTATCTATCTATCTATCTATCTATCATGCCTGACTTTGCTATCTTAGCATGTGTCCTCCATTTGACTGTAAGCTCATTTAGGGCAGGAACTCTTTTGTTTCCCCTGTGCTTAGTACATTACTTGGAATATAGAAGATGATTAATAAATACTAATTAATTAATTTTTGCCTTTCTAGGAGTTCTATTTGTTCATCCTTTTCTCACTACTATGCTCACCACTTATTTGCTTTTTATATATTCATCCTTAATATGAAAACATATCTATTTTTATCAGCATCCTTTTTTCTTTTTAAGAAGATGCATTGATTATCTTGTCTATTAAACATTTATTGAACACTGATTGCATGTTCCATTCTGTAAAGTCTCTGTCTCCTTTTCCCTGACAGCTATTTAAATTATCCCCTTTCCAACTCCATCTGTTCCCCTTGCCAATTCTTTATTGTTTACAGGCAGTTCATGCTCCCAGAACAGCTTCCATTTGCTTCAGAAAAGATCCAGAGAGACTTTAGCTTTCAACTTATCTTGGTAAAGAACTCTTGACCAGTACACAGATGTAGTCTGCAAACAGCCTGACATTTATAATAAGAACCCTGGGGATGGGATGACAGTTTTGCTACTGGATTTACCTTTGTTTCTGGTAGAGTTCAATGGTGCCTTTTTGTTGAAAATCAAATGATTATTTGCTACATCATTTGAACAAGAAGATGTACTTACCTTACATTAGATTTTCCATTTCAAAATTGTACTTTGCATTGTCAGACATAATATCCCCTTTCTACTCTGCCCAATCCCTATATTCATAATGGGAAATTTACCTTTTTTAACTTAAAGTTAAATTTTTAGAACACATATGAATATGATTTTAATCATTGTTTCCTGACATTTTGCAATCCATATTTTCTCCCTCCTCCTATTACTTCCTACTGCTTGTATTACTTGTTTTATTTAAAGAATGGCTGGGGAAATTGGAAACTTATAATCCATTGGTGAAAATTCCTGAATCCCAGTCTTCTGGCAGATTGCCAAATGTTACTGAACTGAGGATTTAACATGTGGCGTAGTGCTCATGACATATATGTTGCATACGCTATATTTCATTGACAGCTGAGGGCAAACCAAATATTAAACAAATGATCTCTTTTAATAGGACATTTCATCATCACACTTATTCTGAAGCATAAGAAAAGGAGATTTTTGAATTTGTCTTTTAAACTTGGGAAGGGAAATCAAGAGAAACAAATGCTGACCTGTTTTGTAAAGAGTTTTTTTTTTTTCAAATATTCTTGTGGTTTTTTTTGTTGGCTGAATGTTCTAATATTTTTCATGAACAAACACATGTTTAATCCCACTACCCTCAAATCAAAATATTGCCTCTAAGGTCCAGTAGTTGATTGATGAGGAAACTTTATGAATCTGAGTTTAATTGAAGGCATATCTTTTGGGGCCCTTTGTATTTCATTGAGATGACAGAAGACATCTCTTCAGTGCCTGGGTTTTAATAACCCATTTTTGTTCATTGAAAATGTTCCATAATCATAGTATGATCCTGGGGTTTGAAAACCAGACAGACTTGCCAGGAGCATCCCCTCCAGCACTCCAGCACTGAGGGAGTCTTTTTTTTTCCCCAACTCAGATTCACAGGCAGGCTTCCTATCATATTTTTTCTACAATAAGGGCTTTTATTCTCATGGAGGGAAACAAACTCTGATTTACTAGATAGGCTACCTTCTTTCTATTTGACTTACACTTTTAGAATTTTGCTAAGTTATTGCAGAGGGAAATGTACAGGTGCTTTCTTTCTTTCTTTTTTCTTTCCTTCTTCCTTCCTTCCTTCCTTCCTTCCTTCCTTCCTTCCTTTCTTCCTTTCTTTCTTTCTTTCTTACTTTCTTTCTTTCTTTCTTTCTTTCTTTCTTTCTTTCTTTCTTTCTTTCTTTCTTTCTTTCTTTCTTTCTTTCTAAAATATCCTACTGTTGCTCTAGAACTAGACACTATGTTAGATCCTGACTTTAAATCTGACAACTTTCCAGAAGACTGGAATTCAGGAATACTCATCCTCAAGTTATGAAATTCCACTTTCCCCAAACATGGTTAGATGCCAAAAAGTAGGTGACAATGCCTAAACTATATGTGTTGTAAAGACCATTAGGATATCTTCCATCTTTTCAATCTGCAATAAATAATTTATTACTCAATTTTCAGGAAGGGGATAGTATGCATTATGCTTCACAAGGAATTCTCTGAAATCATGGATGGTCATTGCACTGACAGGTATTAGTAATTCTTCATACAAACATCTGAAACCATCTCTTTCCTAATTTATTTTTGGAAATATAATTTTCATTAACATAATGATTTATACTATAATGATTAAAATTGGGTTTGAAAGATATAAGAATTTTAAAAAATTTAATTGTGGTCTCCATATATAAAATTACCTCTTAAGTCATGAGAATGTTAGCAGCTTTAGTAGTTTTATTACAGCAGGTTAGAGATAGTAAAGAGGAAAATGTAGGAAGGTGATAGAGGAATTGTCTAGCCCAGTTATGGGCAAACTATGGCCACAGACCAGATGAGGCCCCCTAAAATGTTCTATCCAGCCTCGTGACATTATTCCTAATCTGACAAATACAATGAGTAGGATACAATACAATGAAACTTCAAAAGAGGTACCTTAAAAACAGACTGACAGATGAGCATTTCCTTTCCTTTGGCCCCCTCTTTAAAAAGTTTGCCCATCACTGTAGCCTATGACTCTGTCTGCTCCAAAGAAATCTAGCTCTTTTCCAACAAAGTTCCAATCTCTGGCCAGAGGAATGGAAGAGTCTCAGCCTCCAAAGAAGTGCCACACAGAAGAATCCAACACAGACACCAATGCAGAGGTCCTCCCTCAGTAAGAGCCACCAGTGCAGCAGGAGCAGAAGAAGTTGTGACCCAGAATGCTCTCAGCTGGCTTTTATAAGCAATTTCTCCATATCAATTCCTGTCTCTCTGCTTCCTCCTTCCTTTCACTGAGGGCTGGTTTGTCACATCTTAGGAACCAATCAATGTCTCTCAATTTGCCTAGCACTGCCCAGGGATCAGTGTCTGGGAGATCCACCTCCCATCCTCTAAGGGGATAAACTCTTTATCAAAAGGATTCACAAGTTCCTAACTGATTAAGTTAAAATGGTGGAACACCTGATTAAGTTAAGATAAAAAAATTCCCTTTCACAATACATATTATATAAGATATAATATGATATAAACTGCAGTAATATACTGCAATTTGTACAACCATTCTTTAATTTATGAGTACTTCTTTAGTTTCCAGTTCTTGATCACAATAAAAAGAGAGCTACTATAAATATTTGTGTACATATTGGTCTTTCCCCACTTTCTTTGATGGCTTTGGGATATAGTTTGCAGTGGTAATGACTGTTAGGTTAAAGGTTATGCACAGCTAATTTTTTTTGCAATGTGCTTTCTTTTTTTAAAAAAGTATTTATTTTAAAATATTTTTCCATGTTTCCATGATTCATTTTCTTTCCTTCCCTCTTTCTTCCCCCTCCCAGAACTGACAATCAATTCCACTGGGTTATACAAATGTTATCACTTGATTCCAGTTTCCATATTATTCATTTTTAAATACAATAATATTTTAATTTATTTTTATTTTTTAATATTTTTCTATGTTTACATGATTCATTTTCTTCCCCTCCACTCTTCCCTTCCCTCTCCCAGAGACACAAAGCAACTCCCCTGGGTTGTACAAATATTATAACTTGATACCTTATTTCGATATTATTCATTTTTGCCATAGAATATTTTAAAGACTAAACCACAAATCACATACCCATATGTAAAAGTGATAAATGATGCATCATATGTTTTTCTTTTATGCTTCTACCCCCATAGTTCTTTCTCAAAATATGGATAACATTCTTTGTCAAAAATCCTTCAGGAATGCCCTGGCTTGTTTCATTGCTACTAATTGAACAGTCCATTACATTGAATTCTTCCACAATGTCTTACTTTCTGTGTACAATGTTCTTCTGGTTTTGCTCATTTCACTCTGCATCAGTTCATTGAGGTTCTCCCAGTTCATACAGAAATCCTCCAGATCATCATTCCTTACAGTATAATAGTATTCCATTACCATTATATACTACAATTTATTGAGCCATTCCCCAGTTGAGGGACACCCTCTAATTTTCCAATTTTTTGCCATCATAAAGAGTGTGGCTATGAATATTTTTGTTCAAATATTTTTCATTATCTCTTTGGGGTACAAACACAGTAGTGGTATTACTGTATCAAAGGGCATGCAATTCTTTAAATTCCTTTGAACATAATCCAAATTGCCTTCCTGAATGGGTGGATTAATTCACAACTCCATTAGCAATGCATTATTATCAAAATTTTGCTGCATTCACTCCAACATTTACCATTTTCCTTTACTGTCATATTGGCCAATCTAATAGGTGTGATTATCAGCATCTTTTTAAAAAGTTAATTAAGAGACATTTTTCCATGATTCCATGATTTATGTTATTTTCTTCCCCTCATCCCTCCCCCCTCCCATAGCCAATGAGAAAATCCACTGGGTTTTACATGTATCATTTTTCAAAACCTATTTCCATATTAATAATATTTGCAATAGAATGATCATTTAGTCTACATCCCCAATCATATCCCCATCAAACAACATGATCATTCATATGCTATTCTTCTGCTTTTCTACTCCCATAATTCTTTCTCTGGGTGTGGATAGCATTCTTTCTCATAAGTCCCCTCTGGATTGTCCTGGATCATTGCATTGCTCCTAGTAAAGAAGTTCATTACATTTGAATGTGCCAAAATATTTCAGCCTCTGTGTACAATGTTCTCCTGGTTCTACTCCTTTCACTGTTCATTAATTCCTGGAGGTTTTTCCAGTTCACACAGAATTCCTCCAGTTCATCATTCTTTTCAGCGCAGTACTATTCTGTCACCATTATATACCACAATTTATTGAGTCATTCCCCAATAGACGTATACCCCCTCATTTTCCAATTTTTTGCCATTACAAAGAGAGTGGTTGTAAATATTTTTATACAGGTATTTTCCCCTATTGTCTCTTTCGGGTACAAATCCAACAGTGGTATGGCTGGATCAAAGGGTAGGCAGTCATTTAAAGCCCTTTGGCATAGTTCCAAATGCCTTCTTTTGAATTGACTGGATCAGTTCACAACTCCACCAGCAATGCATTAGTGTCTTGATTTTGCCACATCCCCTCCAACATTTATTATTTTCCTTTTCTATCATATTGGTCAATGTGCTAGGTGTGAGGTGGCACCTCAGAGTTGTTTTCATTTGCATTTCTCTAATTATGAGAGATTCAGAACACTTTTTCATGTGCTTATTTATAGTTTTGATTTCTTTATCTGAAAAATGCCTATTCAGGTCTCTTGACTATCCATTGGGGAATGGCTTGGTTCCTTTTACGATTGAGTTAGTTCCTTATAAATATGAGAAATTAGACCTTTTTCAGAGGTTTTTGTTATAAAATTTCCTCCCTAATTTGTTGCTTACCTTTTAATTTTGGTGGCATTGTTTTTTTTTGTACAAAGCCTAATTAATTTAATATAATCAAAATTATTCATTTTATATTTTGTAATATTCTCTGTCTCTTGGTTGCTCTTAAATTTCTTTCCAATAGATAGGACAGTAAGATTCTTCTATGGTCATGTAATTTGTTTATTATTTCACTCTTTATATACCTAAGTCATTTACCCATTTTGTATTTATCTTGGTATGGGGTATGAGATGTTGATCTAAACCTAATTTTTCCTACTATTTTCTAATTCTCCCAGCAGCTTTTTTTTCCAAATAGTGGATTCTTGTCCCAGAAGCTGGGATATTTGGGTTTATGGAACATTAGTGTGCTAAGGTCATTTATCCCTAGTCTATTCCACTGATCCACCATTCTATCTCTTAGCCTGTACCATATTGTTTTGATGATCACTATTTTGTAATAAAGTGTAAAATCTAGTATACTTAGGAAGGGTTCCTTTTTTCCCTCATTAGTTCCGTTGATCTACTTGGTCATTTGTTCTTCCAGATGAACTTTGTTATAATTTTTTTCTAATTCTATAGAAAAGTTTTTTGGTAGTTTGATAGGTATGGCACTGAATAAGTAAATTAGTTTAAGTAGGATTATCATTTTAATTATATTAGCTCTTCCTGCTATAATATCAATTTCTGGTAATAAAATGGAGAACAGGATGAGTGACAATCAACAGTTTAAAACTTGGAATTTACTCAGATTCCATGAGCCAAGGGGTAAAAGGCAGTTGCTGCCAGCACTATAAAAAGGCAGAAGCTGAATCAAACACTCTGAGTTGGGAGAAAGGAACCCTGGGTGGCAGGTGGGTAGGCCAAGCAATCTGCTCAATTTACCTGTATACTGTTTCTATCCTGTTTTCATTGATTACCACCTCATCAACTACTGAATAGATCTCTGTGAAATATATACTAACTACCTGATTATCAAGAAGAACATCATCAAATTCACATCGCCTGATCAGGACCAAGGTGCCAGCCTGGCCAGGGTCAAAGAGGGAGAGAAACCTCTCCAGCCAACAGAAGCAACCTGATTATCAATTGACCATCCAATTTGACCGTCTGTAGTCAGATTCCCAACACCTTCTTCCTCAACCTTGATCCTTCCCCTGAGTTTATTATAATTAAATTCTTTAAAGCTTATTTAAGTGAAGGCTGTTATTATTCTAAAGATCAGTCTAATATTCTTACATCTAAAGGGGAAAGGGAATACTTCAGTTAAATTGCTGTCATCACGTTATCCAATTATTATCAATATCTATCCTCATCATTAACATTTATCCATTAACTCAACCCCAAGACAAGTAACCAGAGAAGCTGTGTTATTTAGTTCACAGTTTCTCACTTAGTCACTTAGTCTTGGGCACTGTAGGTGGGAACTGGTACTCAGCTGAGCTGCAAATATTTGTAGGACCTGGTGGTCACTACCTCAACCTTGGTGCTCACATAGGCTTCCCTCCTTACTCAGTTTAGGTTCTTGTACCATGTGAGGACCTTGGGCCATCTCTCTATCAGGCCCAAACCAGAAGCATCATACCACCTATAATATTGCCCCTAAGTAATTAATTTTTTTATTACTAGTTTTATTTCTGTGAAAAATATTTTGTAGTTGTGTCCATATGATTCCTGAGTTTGTCTTGGCAGAAAGATTCCCAAATATATTATATTATCTAGGGAAATTTTAAATGGAGTTTCACTTTCTTACTCTTGCTGCTGATTTTTCTTGGAAATATATAGAAATACTAATGATTTGTATGGGATTATTTTCTATGCTGCAACTTTGCTTAAATTATTAATTATTTATACTAGGTTTTTAGCTGATTTTCTATGATTCTCTAAATATACCATCAAATCATCTGGAAAGAGTGAAAGTTTACTTTCCTCATTACCTACTTTAACCCCTTTAATTTCTTTTTTCTTCTCTAATTGCGACTGCTAGCATTTCTAATGAGATATTTAATAATAGTGATGATATTAGGCATCCTGATCTTATTGGGAAGATGGGAAATTATCTCCATTGCAAATAATACTTGCTCATGGTTTCCAATAAATACCATTTGTTATTTTGAGAAAAGACCCTTCTATTCCTATAATTTGAAGTGTTTTCAATAAGAATGAGTATTGTATTTTGTCAAAGGCTTTTTCTGCATTTAATGAGATAATCATGATTTCTCTTAGTTTGATTGTTGATATAGTCAATTATGTTGATGATTTTCCTGATATTAAATCAGCCTTGCATTCCTAGTATAAATCTCACCTGATCATAGTGAATAATTCTTTTGACAATTTGTTGTACTCTCTTTGATATAATTTTATTCAAGATTCTTGAATCTATGATAATTAAGGAGATTGATCTGTGGTTTTCTTTCTCTGTTTTTGTTCTTCCTTGTTTAGGAATTAGTACCAGATTTTTGTCATAAAAAAGAATTCAGTAAGACTCCTTCTTTGCTTATTTTGTCAAATAGTTTGTGTAGTTTTGGGAGGGATTTTTCTTAATTGAATTCACTTGTGAATCCATCTGGTCCTAGAAATTTTTTCTTAGTGAGTTCCTTGATGTATTGTTCAATTTGTTTTTTGGAGAAGAACTTATTTAAGTATTATATTTCTTCTTTTATTAATATAGGCATTTTATATTTTACTAAATATATGCCCATTTCCTCTACATTGTGATATTTATTACCATATAATTGGGCATAGTAGCTCTTAATAATTGTCTTAATTACCTCTTCATTATAGGTGACATTGCCCTTTTCATTTTTGATATTTATAATTTGATTCTCTTATTTCTTTTTTTATTAGGCTTATCAGAAATTTATCTATTTCATTTGTTTTTTTTCTTCAGAGTACCATCCCCTAATAAATAGTCTTATTTATTAGTTCAATCGTTCTTCTACTTTGAATCTTTTAAATTTCTCCTTTAAATTTTAGGATTTCCAATTTAGTTTTTATCTATGGATTTTTAATTTATTCCCTAGCTAATTTTTTTTTTGCGTTGCAAGCCCAATTCATTGATCTCCTCCCTCTCTATTTTGTTATATAGGCATTCAGTGATATAAATTTTCCTCAGAGTGCTACTTTGACTGTATCCCATAGATTTTGATATGTGATCTCCTTATTGTCATTCTTTTTAATGAAATCAGTAATTGTTTCCATGATTTGTTATTTGACCCACCAGTTTTGAAGAATTAGATTCTTATTATTTTCCAACTAATCTAAAATTTGCCTCATCGTGTACACTTACTAATTAAAATTTTTATCACTTTATAATCTGATGAAGTAGCATTTATTCTTTCTGCTTTTCTACATGTGTTTGCAATGTTTTTATGCCCTAATGCATAGTCAGTATTTGTATATGTACCATGTGCTGCTGAAAAGAAGGCATATTCTTTTTTATCCTTTTCACTTTTCTCTAGATATCTATTACCTCTAATTTTCCTAAATTTCATTCCCTTCCCTTCCTTCTTTCCTTTTTTTGTTCAGCTTGATTTATCTAGTTTTGAAATGGGAAGGCTCAGTTCTCCCACTAGAATGGCTTTGCTATCTATTTCCTTTTTAAGCTCCTTTAGTTTCTCCTTTAGAAATCTGGATGCCATACCATTTAATAAATAAATGTTTAGTACTAATATTACTTCATTGTTTATATTACCTTTTAGCAAGATGTAATTTCCTTCCTTATCTCTTTTAATCAGATCAATTTTTACTTTAGCTTTGTCTGGTATCATTATTCTCCTCAAATCAAATTCTCCTCCAGCCTTTTACCTTGAATCTATAGGTGTCACTCTGCCTCAAATGTGTTTCTTATAAACAACATATAGTGGGATTCTGGTTTTTAATCCACTCTTCTTTCTGTTTCCATTTTATGTCTGAGTTCATCCCATCCACATTAAAAGTTATGATGACTAATTATGTATTGCCCTCCTTATTTTCCTGTTTTCATCCTGCTCTATTCCCACCTTGTACTTCTCTGTTGGGTAAGATATAATTCTATACCCCAATAAGGATATTTATTTTTCCCTCTCTGAGCCAGTTATAATGAGAATAAAATTTAAGCATTGTCCATCACCATCCTTATCCTCCCCTCTCCATAATGATTTTTCATGCCTCTTTATGTTATATAAATAATCTGATTCTGTCTCTCTCTTCCCTTTTTTCTCAATGCAATCCTCTTTTTCACCACTTGCCTATTTTACATATCATATCATATAAATACATTTATAAATATTATTCCATATCATCACATATATGTGCAATCATATCATCATACATCATCATATACATCCTAACATCATAATCAGCTTACTTTCCCACTCTCTAAGTATATTCTTTCTATACTCTCTACTACTAAGAGTAATTTTTGAGAACTACAAATATTCCCTTTCCATGTAGAAATATCAACATTATGACCTTAATGAGTCCCTTACATTTTCTCTTTCTTTATTTACCTTTTTTAGACTTCTCTTGGGTCTCATGTTTGGACTTCAATTTTTTTGTTTAGGTCTGGTGTATTGCTCAGGAATGCTTGGAAAGCTTCTATCTTATTGAATGTCCTTTTTTTCTCACAAAGAATATACTCAGTTTTTCTGGATAGGCGACCTGGGGTTTTAGACCTAGATCTTTTGCCATTCTGAATATTATATTCCATGCCTTCTGAAACTTTAATGTTAAAGCCACTATGTCCTATGTGATTCTGATTGTAGCTGCATGGTATGGGAATTATTTCTTTCTGGATGTTTGCAGTATTTTCTCCTTGACTTGTGGGCTCTTGTATTTAGCTATTATATTCCTGGGAGTTGTCATTTGAGGATTTCTTTCTGAAGGTGATCTGTGTATTCTTTAGATTTCAATTTTATTTTCTTCTGTGAGAATAACTGGAGAGTTTTCTTTGATAAATTCTTATATTATCATGTCCATTTTTTTTATCATGGCTTTAAGGTAGACCAATGAATCTTAAATGATCTCCCCTGGATTTATTTTCCGTGTCAGTTGTTTTTCAATAAGATATGCTATAGGGGGCAGCTGGGTAGCTCAGTGGAGTGAGAGTCAGGCCTAGAGACAGGAGGTCCTAGGTTCAAACCCGACCTCAGCCACTTCCCAGCTGTGTGACATTGGGCAAGTCACTTGACCCCCATTGCCCACCCTTACCAATCTTCCACCTATGAGACAATACACCAAAGTACAAGGATTAAAAAAATAGCAATAAGATATGCCATGTTTGCTTCTGTTTTTTCATTCTTTTGATTTTGTTTTATTGTTTCTTGATTCCTCATGTAATCACTAGTTTCTAGTTGCTCAATTGTGATTTTTAAGGTCTGATTTTCCCTCATCAGCTTTTGGGTCTCCTTTTTAATTTCTTCTTGCATTGCTTTCATTTCTCCTCTCCACTTTCTTCCTCTTCTCTTAATTGCTTTTTTTTATTATTTTAAACCCTTAACTTCTATGTATTGACTCATAGGTGGAAGAGTGGTAAGGGTAGGCAATGGGGGTCAAGTGACTTGCCCAGGGTCACACAGCTGGGAAGTGTCTGAGGCCAGATTTGAACCTAGGACCTCCTGTCTCTAGGCCTGGCTCTCAATCCACTGAGCTACCCAGCTGCCCCATCTTAATTACTTTTTAAAGTCTATTTTAAGCTCTTCCAGAATGTTTCCAATCCATGTTTTTCTTTTGGACTTTGCATGTCTTTGCTTTGCTTTCAAGGTCCCCTTTTGTGTCTGTACCTTGTTCTTTGTCTCCACAAAAATTTACTGTTAGATGATTTTTTTGTTGTTTTCTCATTTTTACTACTTATATAGATAGGCCCTGTTTTCTAGGAGTTTAGCATACCCTCTTAAATTTCAGTCCTCCTTTTATGCTACCCTTTGCTTTATTTCTGAGTTTCTGCCAGTTTCATTTCTCCTAAGATGATATGATGGCCTGAGAACTGGGAGCTCTGAAGGCCACATTCTACTGCTAATTCAATTAACCCTTCAAATGCACATAGTGTAAAGACTTGCTTCTGGCTTATACATCAGCTTTTGGCCTTACTCTGAGCTTGATTTGGTCAGGAAATGCTCAAATTCTAGCCTTATCCCTCAATCCACTGAGCTGCCCAAAACACACTTTTTTTTAAATAGTTTATCATCATCATCATCATCATCATTATTAAATCTTAAATTGGGTAATGCTTTGTTTTCATAGTAATCTTTTTAATGATATTTTCACATTCACAACCTGCTATTCCTTCAAGTTTTATGTCAGTGAAAATAGCAAGTTTTACACGTTAGACTTAAAAAACCTCCATCAAAATGTATCTGTTAAACTTTGTGAGCATTTGTACAGAATTTTCCATTATCCAGCTGTATTTTTCTATTACTGCTATACTGTTGCTCTGTTTATTGTCTGAGCAAAGATTGATGTAGTTCAGGTATACTGATGATTACAACTGTGCAAAGTGGGGGGGTTTAATTCACTTGGTATTTCTGGTGTCTTGCTGGTTTTTTGTCATGTGAGTATGAACTCTTTGCATCTAATTTGCTTTGGAGTTTTCAAACCTAGGCTGAATAAATGAAATCTTGTAAAGTCGCCCATTATTATTTGCCACTATTTTTAATTGGGTAGGAAGATATAGACTTTAAATTAAGAAGCTTAATTCTTTGACATCTAGGATTAGAAACTGATGAGGTAAATAAACAATTTTCTTTTATCTATTTTCACAGCTGAAGATAGAAGGGGTCAGAGTGTATATGATTTGAGGAGTTATATATCTCTGCTCCAATGTTTTGGAAATTTATGGCATATCTAATATTTTCCTTGGAATGCACAATTATCTTTGCGGATTCAGTTTCAAAATTGTTTTTAGGTGTTTGTTCAAAACAAACATTCAAGAAATATTTATTAAATATCTATTGCATATGGAGTAAGGGAAAAATTAAATGATAGATAAGAAAAAGTACTTTCGTATCCTTATTACCATGGAGTTTATAGTCAAATAGGAGAATAAGATAAGAACACAACAGCTATAATGAGATGATGCTAGCTAGAATTTTGCGAACTCTGTCATAGAAAAAAGCAATGGTAATGACAGATATTTCATCTATTAGTATCATGAGGGAGTATAGGATATGAAGGTCCTTTTTCCTGTTCAATTAATGTATTCTATAGACCATTTCATTTCATTTCTTTTGATTTTTATTGATATCCTTTGATTTTTATAAAATTCAATTTCCCAAACCTCTCCCCTCTCACTCAAAAAACTCTTAGAATAGAATAAAAAAGAAAGAAGCAATTTAACAAAAATAACTTGACACATCAATCAAATCTGACAGTGTATTTAGTGTTCATAACCTATAATTCTATTTCCATAAAGAAAGGAGGAAGGTCTATGCTCATTTTCTTCTTCTAGGATGAACTTGCTCATTAAAAATACAATTGTTAATTTTTAATTTTGTTTTTGCTTATAAAATTTAGGGGGGAAAGCTGGTTTCAAAGCCAAGAAGGCACAAGATCAAATGATGCTTTTGACATATGCTGTCTGTGTGACTATGAAAATTAGTTAGCATCACTATGTTCTAGGTCCTTGAAATTATACATTGGTGGGGAGGAGTATTAATTTATTTGGGAAGTGGGAATTTACTTTATCTGAAAGAAAACTTGTGATATTGAATTCTACTTAAGTTTTTATCCATAATATTTTCATTTAGATTCATGTAAGATTTTCCTGGATCTATTTTTGTCACTTTGCATCAGTTCATAACCATTCCTGGGCTTCTTTGTATTTTTCGTATTGATTTTAAGAGAGAAATATTCCATATATTCATGTATCACAATTGATTACACCATTCTCCAAACTATGGGCATCTGTTTTATTTCTTCTTCTTTGCTTGTACAAAAAGCACTCCTCTAAAACATTCCACATATATTATTTCTTTCTTTCTAGCTTCAATTTCCCTCCTGTTCATCCTTTTCAATGTGATCTTTATGGAAAAAAATTTTAGTTACTTTCCTAGAATAATTACAAATTGCTTTCCAGAATGATTAGACCATTTCTCAGTGCAACCAATACTATTTCAGTGTGTCTCTTGTTCCACAATATCTCCAACATTGGCTATTCCCATCTGTTACTATTCTTATGACTTTGCTGGATATGAAATAAAACTTCAGCTTGATTTAATTTGCATTTCCCTTGTTACTAGTGATTTTGAAAGCAATTCTTTTATGGATTGTCAAAACATTGAGAAATCACTTTGAAGTTTATCTCACAAACATCTTAAATGTGAAGGAAGGAGTATAATTTTCTTCAAATTCAGAATTCATAAATCAATCTCTTATATTGGTTTTATTTTCATGTTTTTCTAAGTTTGGTGTACAATATAAACTAAATGACTAGGTCATTTAATAGAAAAACAACTAGGTGGGCATTTTACTGAGAAGATCTAAGTCAAAAGCAATCAATTATAAGTATTTATTATTCACTGAAAATACAATAAAAGTTATTATTTGTTAATATAAAATTTTTAGGAAAATAATTATATTTTCCAAAACAAAAAATTAATGAGAACATTAGAAATATTTTACATGGTTATGAAAATAGTTTTATTGTATAGATTAATAAATGTTGACTAGATTATTATATCTGCTTCTATATTTGATCCATTGCAATAAGGTTTGGTTTTGGTTGATAATTATTAATAAAATGAAGCCTCATATAAAACATGCAGTTGGAAAAAGGAGAAATATCAAAAGGTTAATGATATCTTGGAATTAATTTTGAAAATAGATTCAACCTTTTAGACCCCTTGAAAGAATAGGGGAATCACGAAAGGTTTGAAGACCACACTTTGAGATCCAATGTGCTATGTAATGTAATGTTGCCTTTCGTAAGGTACCTACATTGTTGGGAAATCAAACCTGGAGGTCTCATATATTATTTCAGGTGAGATTTCCACCATTAAATCATCCATGTAATTATATATATATATATATATATATATATATATATATATATATATATATATATATATATATTTACTCATGTAAACTGCTATATAAATCTTAAAGCATTATATAAATGTGAAGTATTGTCTTTGTTAGTTCATCTGAATCTGAATAAAAAATTTGCTATTTCTTCTTCATTTTTGACAAGGATTAATGACATCACAGGGTGATGGCTTAACTTGTGCATGGATTGGATTTTGATAAGACAGAGTTGCACAAAGTCATCAGCCTCACTCTCTCTTCCAGTGAGCCAAGTCCAGTGGCAAGACAAAAGTCAGGACAACTGGTGATGGCCTTGGATGCAATTGGTGACCTTGGTTTCTACAATGTCTAATTAACCTCTAGGAGCTCCTCAGAGCCTGCTTCAGCCACTTTCATGGCCATTGGACTAAATTATCCTCATCTTCCCATTCAACCTTAGGAAATCTTCATATACTTGGAATAGACACTTAAACCACCGACAGATTTTTGGACCATCTGTTACCCTCATCCGTATTCAGCCTATCTGCTAAGATGGTTTTCCAGGGTTTTATCACTGTGCATGCTCCAGCTTCTTGAAGCTGCAGGTGAGAGTTGGATAACAGATGGAAACCAAAAGAAGATGGAACAGCCCAGAAAAGGGCTCATCAAGGCCTCACAACAGAGGTGTTAGTACTTCTTGAACACCCATATACCAAATTCCCTAATCTTTAGAGCTATACCAATTTAGGATATATTGAGCTACTTTGGGAATTAATGGGTTCTTCTAGTCACTGGAAAGTTTTCATATAATCTTGTCAAGGATGTTGATTAGTTGTGACAGTCAGTTAATTTGGCAGTCAATTGTTTAAAATTTCTTAAGTGCCTACTATATTCCAGATACTATTTAAGACTTGAGGAGACAAAGACAAAAGATAGTCTTTGCTGTAAAGGAACTAAAGGGGGAGACAACAGACAAAAATTATAAAAAATAAGCAATATTGTTGATAAACAGGAAACAATCAATAGTGGGAAGATACTAGAATTAGAAAGGATTGGAAAAGACTTCCTATAGAAGAAGGATTTTTAGCTGGAACTTGAAGTAAGCCAGGAGATTCAGAAAGGAGAGATGAAAATAGACAGACAGAGTCAGAGAGGCAGAAAGCATTCTATGCAGGAGTATGGAGTTGGAGTTCTCTGAAGAACATTAAGGAGATCTACTAATAGTTTCACTGATTTAAGGGGTAATAATCAGAGACCACTTTTTATAACTCTCTTATTTAGTCAAAATCTCAGTTTAACCATTATAATTGTCGATAATCATTTTCTGACATTTTGTGATGCACATTCTCTTTATGATCATCCCCCTTCCCAAAGACATCAAATAATATGATATAGATTTTAATTTTAGTGATAGCTTTATCATCATACAATACCTATTTCCATATTCATCATGTTATTTTACACCCCAGTGAAAAATTCATGGAGGAAATAAAGTGAAAAATGGCGTGCTACAATCTGCATTCAGGCTCCATCAGTTCCTTCTATAGAAGTAGGTTCTGCTCAGTTCACTTTGCATCACTTCATATGTCTTTTCAGGTTTTGTATATGTGTGAGACAGACAGACATATAGACAGACAAAGAAACACACACACACACACAGATAGAGAAAAAGACAGAGAGAAAGACAGAGACAGAGAGAGACAGAGAGAGAACAAGAGAGAGAGAGACAGAGACAGAGACAGAGGCAGAAAGACAGAGCTCATCCTGTTTATTGTTTCATATGGCACACTGAGGTATTTTCAATTTCAAGATTGTATGATTCTTTTTACCATGTTAAAATGAATAAATATTAAAGTATTTTTTCTCTGAAAATCATTTCACACCACACTAGTCAGGATAGTAAATTTCAAAATCACTTTCCCTGCCTTTCTTAGAAGCTATTATATCCTATGTTCATAAGACAATTATCATTTTGAACAATTAAGCTGAACCTTTCTAAAGTTGTAGAAGTAAGTAAAAGTTAGTTTTATACCTTAAAATAACATCCCCAACTCTTATGAAAATAAAAATCAATCCAGATGATGTGTTTTAAGAATGACTTACCTCTCTCACTTAAATCTAGTCTCTTTGTGATGGTGTAATAAGGTAGTCATTTCTTCCTTGCAGAATGACAGAAAGTCAGAATTTAAAATTTCCCCAGGACCCACAACCTAATATAAAGGGAAAAACAATATGGCAGCTCAATATCTTCAAGCAATAAAAGCTTCAATGTGCTGTCATAAGGGATAGTAGTTCCAATAATACAGGTCCATCTAATATCTTTTCCTTATACAATAGAATAGACTGTTTAATATTGCTTAATACACAATGAGAGTGATTATCTTGTTCTGAAGTCGCACACATCTTATACAGGTTTTCCTTTGAGGCCTTCCTAAAAATTCTGAGGTCAGATTATGAGATACACACAAAAGATACTAAAAATCAAAATACCCAAATAGTTCATAAGTTAATTAAATTATCCACTGACACAATTCACTTTTTAATGAAAGCTTCTTTAAGATAAAACTAGACAGGGTTCAGAACAATGTAATAAATTTGAAATATAACAGACTATTTGAATAATTAAGCAAACTGTTTTAAAATAATCAAAATCTCTCTTTTCTTGGCATACCAGATATTTAATACTAGAGTGGAATGAACAAAAATAACAAAATTTGTATCTGCTTGAAATCACAAGCAGTTAGTTGCTAAGAGCACAGTTCAACATTGATGTTTGATTCAGGCATCCATTCACTCATATATTCAAGATGATCATCTCCAATCATCCTAAATTTAAAGAGTCTATAAAAAAAAGATCTGTGGAGCTATGTGGGGACAGATTGGTCTGGGTCAATCCTAATCAAACATGTTAAGTAGGTAATTATTCTTTCATATATCTATTCTCCCTTTTCATAACTTTTCTGATTAAACATGATCTTCCTCTTTCTTAAAAGAATGTCCTTTGTACTTAATCTTCTTTTTATCTGCCAAATTTAGTTCTCCAATTCTAAATTTTCTAGATATATTTTCTAATGTGTTTTTGACTTTTAAAACATCTTCCCTCATCAGAATTAACTTGTCCATTTTCTTATTCCATCTCTATATGCTCTCAAAAATAATTTATATAAATTCAATTGTGACATCTTCTATTAGATCATGAATTCTTCCAAGGCAAAGACCATCTTTTTGTCTTCTTTGCATCCTCAGTACTTAGCACAGTGCCTCTAGGTGCTTAATAAATGCTTATTGATTTAGCACATACATGCATACATCAAGAACATATATGTATGCCTATGTATATATAATACATATTCAAATAATTTATAAGCTAAATACACAGACACATATAGGAATTGTAGATAACTATATACTTATATGCATATAATGCAAAAGCATACTTAACAAAAAAACAAAGCAAGAACAGAAATAGACATTTCTCTTCTTCCTCCTTCCACCAGCTCTCTCTCCTTGTAAGATATAGATACATATTTTTCACTATACCACCCCAAAATATGGGAGAATAGGTTCAAGCTTTAGAAAGTGACTATAAAGTATTAAATTCACCATGTTCTCTTCAAATATAGCTTAGTTAAGAAATATTTTGCTGAGGCCAATCTGATAATTTAAGAAGTCCTTTTAGATTGACTATTGGCAAACTCTGGAATGAACTCTTGTTACTGATCCCCTGCTTATTTGACATTTTTAAGCTCCTGGAATCTCATCCATCTTCAATATTGCTTCATCTTAAGAGAGGAAAGAATAGCTACAATAGGAGCAAAGAAAACAGCAAGGCTCTATATTCATATTTGGTAACCATGGCAAATTGTCTTGGGTGTTTTGTTTTGTTTTTTTTTTAATTCTACATGTCCCTATCTTCAATGAAGAATTTTTTTCCTGGAGTCTAGAGAAGCAAAGCACAATCACTTTCTTTAAAATTGCTTTTCCAGATACAGAAAAAAATCCTCAAAATTATCAATATGGCATAGATTTCATAGTTGTACAGATAAAAGTCACGGATTAGTAAGAAAGAAACTCTCTTTTCTCTTAATGTTACTTAATTTGAGAGGTGAGGGAAGTGTCTGAGCATAGCCATTACAAAGAGTTGTCCACATTTCTGTTGTGTTTTTTTTAACATGGGAAGAATTGTCCCACTAATAAGACTTCAAATGGGCAACAGGGAGGGGGAGAGAGAGAAAGAGACAGACACATAGAGACAGAGATAGACATAGAGACAGACACAGGCACAGAGAGACTAAGGGAGACAGAGACAGAGAAAGACAGACACAGACAAGACAAAGAGAGAGAAGAGAGACAGAAGAGAGAGAGAGAGAGAGAGAGAGAGAGAGAGACAGAGAGAGAGAGAGAGAGACAGAGAGAGAGAGAGAGAGACAGAGAGACAGAGAGACAGAAGAGAGAGAGAGAGGAAAAATATTACCATGTTCATGTTTCTCTTGCTAATTCCAGGAAGATATTTAGGAAAGGCATTCTGGTATTTCCACTCTCGAAAGCAAGACCAACAACAGATGGAAAATACTGACTAGATGAAACAAAAAAATGAATAGGGTCGGATGGACTAGCGAATGTGAACTGGAGTTGTAAAACAGCCATCATGATAGTAAAATAGAAGGAAGTATCCACAATTGCTTAAAGAAAAAGAAGATATTTGGAAAATCTAAGAATTTCAGACTAGGTTATTACTGAGAAATTGATTTAGAATCTGCTGTGTCATCTTTCCAGATGAACATCATAAATTTAATATTCTGGGAAATGATCAGGGCAGGAAAGGTTGAATAGTGTTATAAATAAAAGGGGATAAAGGTAAACTGAATACTACTACTCTTAAATGGATGACAGCAGTGGTAGTTCAGATATGTGGCTAGTGCAAGATCACCCGAGTCTTGCCACCTAGCTAGATGTTGTGACACCTCCCTCCTTTATAACAGTGCCCAGGCAGGATCCTTCAGGTCAGTAGGTGGGTATCCCTTCAGATCCCACCTGGGGTTGATTAGTGATGGATATTGGGCTCTATTAGCTTTGGACATGCTTATCTGACTGCATTTGCTCCCTTCCCAGAGAAGTGATGAAATAACCACTCCAGGAAGCTACTTGAAGAGTTTTATATATTTTAGCAAAGAAGGAATATTAGGAAATGGGAAGAGGAATAGGGAAACCCTAAATTAACTTTGATAAACTAATCCCTCAGAGCTGTAGGCAGGTGAGTGATTCTGGCTTGTTATTAGCTCCTCTGGCTCAGCCTGGCCACAGCCAAACCAGAGCAAGCCAACTGTTGTTTGATGTCTTTCAGCTTTCCTTCTTGCCAGATGTTATGCCTTTTACAGCCTTCAGGAACCACCCTATCCATTCTCTTCTTCTCCTGCCCACTTCCCGGATCCCTCCCGGGCCTGGGATACCTAAATATCTAAAGATGGTTTGAATACCTAAATATCTAGGGGACAGAAGAATAAGAGGATTCTTAGTCTGGATACAGGTTGGCAAATGTTAATGAGGTACAAGACAGGAGTTCTTGCAAGGTTGAGCCAAGCAAGTCTCAGATCCCAATAGACCAGGGTATACAGATCTCAGGTCCAAGGGAAATGGAAAGACAAAAGCCAGGGCTGCCAGGGTATTTATACCCCCCTGGCCAACCACTTTCTCCCCTGTCCTCATGGCCTCTGGGAACATTCTGATGTCCAACGGTCTTCACCTGTCATTCAACGGTGAGACTCTCAGCTCCCAGAGTTTCAATATAACAATAGGAATATGATGTGATCACAAACTTGGTGGCCAGAGCTCTAAAATAGGTCAGCAGCATGCAGATGCTGAGAGACCGTCTCAGAATAAGATAGGATAGGAAATATGGGATTAAAATTCCAGCACAAGACATTAACCTATGCTTTCCCAGAAGAGCCAGAAGCACAAAACTGACAATCCTATGTATAGTTACTCAGAACAGATCAATCCCAGCTGAAAGCTCCAAGATAGACCAATATTTTCATGTTTCCCACAATATGGGACTAAAATAGATTTGAGATGAGCACTGCCCAACCTCCAATGACCAAAGCATGATCTTAGTGCTTGGTGCAGAACAGAGATAAGTCAAAAGTACAGCTACTCTGAAAATAATGAACCTTTCATTTAGCTAAAAAGGGACTGGGGCCAACTATTATTTATTCATGGGCAAGTCTGTAGTTTTATTTCTCAGTTGAAAAAACAAAAAGACAGGATCTGAAGTTTAGGAAGGAAGACCAGGAAAGTAGTGATCAACTTGATCTGAGAGCATAGGCCCCTGAAAATCAATAGAAAACTTGCTAAACATTATCACTCTATCTTTCCTGCATATCTTCTTTTCCCTCTATCTTTTTTTAAGAACTGAGAACTCAGTATCTGAAGAATATAACCATAGGACCTTAGATCAGATCCAAATACTCAAGAAACATAGCTCACCATGATAGTCCCACTAGAAGTAAAGGGGTCATTATTATTTTTATTTATTTTTATTTGTATTGATTAATTGAAAAAAAATTTTCCTTAGTTACATGATGTGACATTGATATGGCAGAGTGGAATTCCAGCTGCAAGACAGGAGGGTCAAGCCACAGCTCAAAATTCCAGAGGATCACCCAAGAACTCTGGGAGAGGGGAAGTTTAAGGAAGTTAAGGGCAGTTGGTTCCTGGGGTTGAAGTGAGCAGGCTACTCTGCTTGCTGGTCCAAGATCTTGGTTGCTCTAGAGGGCTTTAGGCTTGAATCTGAACCAAGCCATTTTAGTTCTCTGCTTTAGCTTGACTAGACCTCCAATCAACATTGCAGTTACCTCTAATTAGTTATTTACACCATAGGAGAAGATTATCTATTAGGTTAGAGGGCTAATCACCGTTCAGTAACAGTTTTCCAACTGCCTAGTGGGAGAGGGGGAAAGTGAAGGAGCACTCAGCAAGATCCTACCCCTCCCTTCCTCTCAAGCTTGTCAGTGGGTGTGGGTGAGACCTGCTTGCTACAGACTACTGGAGTATTTACAGCTTCCCACAAATATAGCTGTTTAACAAAGATAACAATGATTCGTGTTCTTTTTTTCCTCTCCTCCTCTCGCCTCCCTCCCATAGCCAACATGAAATTTCACTGGATTTTACATGTGACATTGTTCAAGACCCATTTCCATATATTTGCACTAGGGTGATCATTTACAGTCTACATTGCTAATTATATCCACATTGACAAAGGGCTCATTTTTAACAATAGGTCTTAGCCAAATAAGTAAAGCTACAGAATGAGTATATAAAAACAACAAAATAAAGAATAATTGTGATGTCAAGAACATCTAAAACTCAAATCCAATAACTACAAGCAATAAATGAAAGAAAAATGCAATTTTCATAGAACAAATGAAGACTTTTATTTTAAGAATTAAATTTACTTATCCCCCATTGCCTCACCCTTACCACTCTTCTGCCTTGGAACCAATGTACATATTGATTTTGAGATGGAAGGTAAGGGTTAAAAAAAAAAAGAAACTTTAATGACTTACTGTTAAGAAACTCAAAGACTAGCTATATATGAACTCAGTGTTAGATAGGAATTTTTAGGAAACTAGACAACAATCAGACAAGAATTAGGTTGAAGCCAATACGTCACAACACATACCAAGACAAGATCCAAATAGAAAAGATACCTAAACATAAAAAGGTCATATCATAAAAAAATTTGTGGAAGAAGGAAGACTTGTCTTTTCTGATCTATGGCAGAAGGAAGAGTTTGTGACCAAAGATAAGATAGAGAGGATCATAGAAGAAAAAATAAACATATTGAATAACACAATTATTTTAACATGGGCAAAATTAATGCAGCTAACGTTTTTAATTAATCATTTAATTTGTTTGTTAGATTAAAATTCCCAAATATCTTCCTCACTCCCTACTCCCTCACACTCAATAAAACATCATTTGACAAGAAGATATATATATGCATATGTAACATATATTACATATACAAATTTAAATATAAACTATGCCATATTTGTTTCTATTTAGCAATTATTTCTCTGGAGGTAGATATAGTGAAGTCATTCCTTAAACAATATTTCTGTTGGTGTATATGCTGTTCTCTTTGTTCTATTTGTTTCACTCTTCATCATTTCATGTAAGCCTTTCCATGTTTTTTAAACAACCTAATTTTCAATTCTTATGGTCCAGCAGTATTCCATCATGATAGTATAACTTATTAGTTAACTTGCTTAGCCATTCCCAAGTAGATGGACATCTCCTCAATTTCCAATTCCTTACCACCACAAAAAAAAACTGCTATTAATACCTTAGAACATATATATTCTTTTCCTTTTCCCTTATCACCTAAAGAAATAGAGCTAATAGTGGATTGCTGGATCAAAAGGTATACATGATATTACAGCTCTTTGAACATAATTCCTGATTGCTCTCCAGAATCATTTGACCAATTCTCAGTTCAACCTAAAATGTGTTAGTGTCTCCATTTTCCCACATTCACTCCCACATTTGTCCTTTTGCCCTTTTGACCAATCTGATAGGCATGAGATGATATGTCAGTTGTTTTGATTTGCATTTCTCTCATCGATAATTATTTAGAGCGTTTTTATATACATTCATATTTGAGAGTAGTACATATTTTTTTTATAAATTTGGCAAAGTTCTCTACATATTTATCTTTGTTTTTTAAACACCTTCTGTCTTATAATTGATACTAAGTATAGGTTCTAAGGCAGAAGAAAAGTAAGAGTTAAGGCAGCTGTGAAAAGTGACTTTTCCAGAGACACTTAAGTAGGAAGAGTCTGAGGCTAGATTTGAGTCTAGGACATACCATCCCCAGTGTGGCTTTCTTTGCACTGAGCCGCCCAGCTTCTTTATTTTCTAGATATTTTAGATATGATATTGCTATGTGAAAAACAGTCTGAAAATTTTCCCCAGTTTTCTGCTTTCCTTCTAATCTTAGTTACATTAGTTTTATTTGAATAAAACCTTTTGAATATAATGTATTGAAAATTGCCCAATTTTACCTTTCAAAATGCTTTCTATTTCTTGTTTATTCATAAATTATTTTCCTATCCACAATTCTGTTAGGTAATGTATTCCCCATTCTTCTAATTTGTTTATAATATTTCCCTTTGTATCTCAGTCATGTATCAATTTTATATTTTAAAAACACCCTTACCTTCTGTCTTAGAATCAATACTATCAGGTAGAAGATTGGGAAGGACTAGGCAACTGGGGTTAAATGACTTTCAGGATTACACAGCAAAGAAGTGTTCTAAGACAAGATTTGAACCTAGGATCTTGTGTTTCCAGGCCTGACTCTCTATGCACTCAGCCACCTAGCTGCTCCTCATGTAACCATTTTTGTCTTATCTTGTTAAGTAGTTGTAAGCTATTAGTCTGAATCTACATTCAATTGGACTGCTTTACAATTTTCCCAATAATTTTTACCAAATTGTGAATTCTTATCGTAAGATTTTGGATCTTTCTTTTACGAAATACAAGGTTATCATAATAATTTACTATTGTCTGTTCTACATCTGTTCTGTTCCATTGATTCTATTTCTTATCCAGCACCAAATAATTTTTACAATTACTGATTTATAATACATTTTAAATTCTGCTACTGTTTGACCTCTCTTTATGATTTATATAATATATTTTATAATATATTTCTTATAAATTCTAATTTTTGTCATGAATTCCTTTGCTATTCTTGATCTTTTGTCCTTCCAAATTAATTTGTTATATTTTCAGTTCAATAAAATTATGTTTTGGTAATTTAATTGGAATGGCATTGAGTAAGTAAATTAGTTTGGGTAGGATTATCATTTTAACTATATTGACTCTGCCTACCCATGAACAATTAATATTTCTCCAATTAATTAAATCTGACTTTATTTGTATAACAAAATTTTATAATGATCTTTTTGTAGTTCCTGGGTTTGTTCTGGCAGGTATATTTTTAAGTATTTTATTCTACCTTTTGGTTCCTTTAAATGGATTATCTCTTACTATCTCTTCTTGCAAGAGTTGGCAATATATAGAAATGCTGATGATTTATGTGGGTTTATTTTATAGCCTGCTAAAGTACCTAAGTTTTGAATAGAAATCACTGGTGGAACATTTTTGAGTATGTTTCTCTGACAAAAATAGAATTTCCTAGCTTTATAAAGAGAATTGATGCAAATCTATAAGAATACAGGGCACCTTAATACACTTAATTACCTTAACACCTTAAGTCATGAGCAATTTGAGATATGAGCCTACACGATGGGAATGTTTTGCTTTAAGTTGGGAGTAGATATTTGAATCACAAACTCCTGCCACCTTCCACTAGATAGCCTGCCCAGTTTTTGGTTTCACAAGTTACAGGAGGCTGCCTTGTTTAGTTCAGTGTTCATCTGGCTGTGTGATAATCTGTATTGAATTGCTTTTGCTTTTTTCTTTATTTGTTTTTGTTATGGTTTTTTTGGCAAATTTATCAACTTTTAAGCATGGGTCCTGATGATGGAGGAACTGAAAGGGTTACAACAGCAATAGCAGAGGGAGGTTTTGCAGGAAATTAGCGTGGAGGAGCCCAAGGTGGATGAGGTAATCAGTACAAGGGAGATTAAGGAAATATTGAGGTTTTGAATAAAAATTAAACAGTTTATTAAAAAGATACATCGAGAAAAACTTGCAACAGGTCATGCCGTCTGAGCTTTGTGATGACACTTGTTTCACACATCATCAAAACAAGAGACAAAGAAGCAAACTTCCTTTGAAAGGTTTTTGTTGAAACGGCTTCTAAGTGAAATTGAGGAAAGTGTGACAAAACAGCCAAAATTCAATGAAGAAAATGACGATAATTAAGTAAAGTAAAAAATTTTAGCAATAAAGTTGCATATCATAAGCAATATGTAAGGCAAATTTTGCATTTAAATATAGTGTTAGATGTGCAGAGAAAAAATAGTACATGAAATGAAAACCTTCTCCGCCAGCATCTTCGCCTGACCTTGAAGGTAAATAACATTTCATTAGCAAGTTTATTTCTTTACATTCTTTCTTATTATGTATAAATATATGCATTTGTCATTTATAAAGTACATTTTCATATTTAAAAGCACATAAAACAAAGAATGTGTGTGTTTTGGGGGTCCCCAAACAGATTAATTGCATTTCCATTCATTTAAATGGGGAAATTTGATTCAACATATGAGCAAATTGAGTTAAGAGCTTCGGCATGGAACAAATTAAACTGGTATGTCAAGGTACCATAGTACCTTACTCAATTCTTACCCACCCATAAATATTTTGTCCAATTCCCTAAATTTGAAAGCAAAATTTTATCTTCTGCACTTCAAGATAAATGGTAAGTCTTGTGCTCGGGTACTTCATGTAAAGGAAATCACACTTTTTCAAAGGCTATGTCAGTTTCAAATTGAAAACTAAATCCTTTTTTAACAGTAGCAACATTCATTTCTTTAATTCAGCTGCTTGGTCTATTTTCTGAGAATTATTGTTCTGGAAAGAGATGAACTGGTTCTCTATTGCTTTATTAGCAATCCCTTCCAAATAAGTAAAAGGTAATGTGAGGGGGTGAAGGAAAGGCAGATAGGAGGTAGGAAGGATGGAAGAAAAGAGAGAGGAAGGTAGAGGAAGGAAAGGGAAGGTAGCATCCCAGCCCCAACTGGGGGAAATTGACCAGAGCTCTTCAGGGCTCAAATAAAAGATCAGAGAGCAACTTAGGGTTTAGAATAGCTAGGTTTTATTTAAATTAGAAAAGGGAAGGTCTAGGGAAAACCAGGAGGTAGATAGAAGGGAAAAAAGGATCCAAGAAAGAGAGACTAGCTGAGAGTTCTGCATGGTTCAGGGTAAACTAGCATCAGCCAGCCTCTGGGTTCAACAGAGCTCAAAGGCACCAAAACCCACAAAAAAAGTGGGTGGTGTCAGAGGAAGTTGTAGCAAGGACATCTCCCAGGGCTTAGAGTAATTTTAAATGACACAGTAACAAAGTGTTCATTTATGGTTAAAACAGGAGGGTCCTAATAGAAATAATATCTTAGGAATTGAGTTTAGTAAATGAAATATTATTAGAAAGTGGGTTGAATGGTTGCAATTCAGTCATTAATTTTTTTCTATCATACATTTTTGTCATCATTCTCAGTATTTTCTTTTCTTTTTAATAGGCAACAGATATTAAATTCAGAAGCAAAATGAATGTAAAAACAATACACCTTTTCTTCCTGATGTTACTAATATCAATGATGACCTAAAGTATTCTATCATAGAGATGTACTTTCTCTGTCAGCCTCCATATACATACATATACATATATGTGTATTACATGTATTATGTATTTATATATCTGTATGTTATATATAAACATATCTATATGACATATATACATACCATATATATGCCATTTGGGGTTTTCATAACATAAATACCTGAGTGATTTGCCATTTCCTTCCCCAGATCATTTTACAGATGAGGAACTGAGGCAAATAGGGATGAGTGACTTGCCAAGGCTCACATAGTGTATAAGTGTCTTGGGCCAAATTTTCACTCATGTCTTTTTGTCTCTAGGCCTTCTTTCTACTGTATCACTGGCCTTGAACCTAACCTAAGTAACTCACTAGTTCTTTTGCCCTATATAAATGCTTTAAGTTCTCTGAATCTCAGATTCCTCATCTATAAGATATGAATGATGATGCTACTTAGTATACATGGCACTAATGAGAATCAAGTAAAATAATGAATTTAAATGATTTTGCAAATGTTTAAATCAATCAGTCAATTAGTTAGCATGTATTTATTGCTTATTTGCCTTATGTTGTAGTAAACACTGACAATATAAACAAAGGAAAGCAGCAAAGAGGAATTCTGAAGTAAAGTCTAGGGAAATTAGGCATGACTAGTTCTAAAACACCATATGAATAAAAGCTATAATTATTATGAATTATTTTTGTAAACTTTTGTGCATGGTCTTCAAAAGCTTATAAAGATAAACAAACAAGAGTTTTGAGTTTTTTTAAGAGATAAGGTAATCTTCTTCAACAACACTTTCCTTTTGAATTGGAAAACATTTTATAGTTTTTGTGAAAGAAAAAAGAAAATAATCAACTAAATATGTAGTACTTGAATTGTCTCAGGAACATAATGGACTATCTATATAGCAATTGAACTTAAATTGGTATACTGAACTTGATAACACTCTAAAAAATGTTCCCTTCTTGAAAAACAAGGTCAATATTTTGTATCTTAATCCTAAAATAGCAGAAGGGACAGAAAGCTATGATAAATAAAAAGGCTGAATAACATAATACAAGAAATTATCAAAGAAAACTGCCTGATAGTCTTAAACAACAGAGTAAAATAGAAATTTAAAGAAACCACAGATCACCTCCAGAAGGAAATTCCCAAATGACAACTCCCAGGAATATGATAGCTAAAGTCAAGACCCCCACCCAAGCAAGGAGAAAATACTGCAAGCAGCCAGAAAGAAATTCAAATATCATAGAGCTATAATAAGGATTACACAGAACTTAGTAGCCTCTACATTAAAGGAACAAAAGGCATGGGATATGTTATTCTGGAATGTGAAAGATCTACCTATGTAAACTAGAATCACCTATCCAACAAAAATGATTATATTCTTTCAAGGGGAAAATGGTTATTAAATAAAATAGATGACTTCTAAGCATTCCTAATGAAAAAGACCATACCTAAGCAGAAAACTTGATGTCCAAACACAAGACCCAAGCGAAACCTAAAAAAGTAAGAAAGAGAAAATATAAGTGACTCAATAATGTCAAAATATATGATTTTACCTGGAAAGAGAATATTTGTAATTCTTTTTAAAATAATCAGTAGTAGTCCAATTAGAAGAAGTGTTCATAAACAGAGGGTGTAGAAGTAATAAAGATTACATGATAAGCAAAAAAAATTCAAGAGAATTTAGGACCAAACAAGAGATAATGTTATAAGTTGTAAAATGTTTAATTTTGATCATATTAAATTTAAAAAGCTTTTGCACAAACAAAACTAGTGTAACCAAGATTAGAAGGGAATCAACAAACTAGGGGAAAAACTCATAATAAATTTCTAAGAAAAAGGTCAAATTTTGCAAGTCTATAGTGAACTAAGTCAAATTTATAAGAATACAAGCCATTCCACAACTGACAAATAGTAAAAACTTATGAATAAGCAATTTTCAGATGAAGAAATCAAAGCCATCAATAATCATATGAAAAAATTGCCTATATCACTCTTGATTAGGGAAACACAAATTAAAGAAATTTTGAAGTTCCACTTCATACCTATCAGATTGGTCAATATGGCAGTATAGGAAAGTGGTAAATGTTCAAAAGGATGTGGCAGAAGTGGTGCACTAATGTATTGTTGGTGAAGTTGAGAACTGATCCAACCATTCTGGAGGGCAATTTGGAACTAGGACCAAAGGACTATAAAACTTTGCATATCCTTTTTATCTGAGAATGCCAATATTGGATCTGCATCCCAAAGAGTTAATAAAGAAGGAGAAAGGACCTACTTCTATGAAAATATTTATAGCAACTCTTTTTGTAATGGGAAAGAATTGGAAATTGAGGGAACGTCTATCAGTGGGGGAATGGCTGAACAAATTGTCGTACATATTGGTGATGAAACACTATTGTGCTATAAAAATGATAAACAAGATTCTTTTATAAAAAGCTAGAAAGTTCTTCAGGAAGTGACGCAGAGTGAAACAAGTGGAACTGGGAGGACATTGTACACAGTAGCAACAATGTTATATGATGATTATCTATGAAAACAGCATGAATTCTAACAAAAAAAGGAGTTATTGTTAAAAATACAAAGTTTGGAATTATCTTAGATCATGTTCTTTTTATTTTTTATTTTTGTTTTAAGATTTTTGTTTAATTAATTAATTTAGAACATGTTTTCATGGTTATAGGATTCATGGTCTATCTCTCCCCCTCTCTGACTCCCTTCCCTAGCCAATGCACCTTAGATCATATTCTTGATCAGAGTTGCTAAGTTTTTCACAGTAATAATCCGGACAATATTGTGGTTATTGTGTACAATGTACTCTTGGTTCTGTTCAGTTCATTTTCACATATAAGTCTTATCAGGTTTTTCTGAAACCATTCTGCTCCTCATTTCTTATAGCAAAATAAAATTCTATGACAATTACATATCACAACTTGTTCAGCTACTTCCCAATTTATTAGTATCACCTTAATTTCCAATTCTTTGCCATGACAAAAAGAGCTACTATAAATATTTTCATATATATATATACATATATATATCCCTTTTACTTGTTCATTGATCTCTAGGGTATAGATCTAGTAGCTGTGTTGCTGGATCAAGAGATACCCATAATTTTATAGATCATTGAGCAAGGTTTCAAATTGTTCTACAAAATGACTGGATTAGTTCTCATTTCCACCAACAGTGTTTTAATATCCTAATTTTAAATCTCCTCCAGGATTTGTGAAGAGGTATTTATTAAGAAATAACTATATAGGAAGTCTGATAGCTATTAAGAGTAAAAAGATGAAAACAAAATAATTCCTGCCACTAAGGAACTTAAATCCTCCTTGGGGTTTGCATTAAGGGTTGATACAGGGCCACTATTAAGCTAATATGAAATATATCCAAAGCAAAATCAAGAATTGTATTTCATTTGTTTTTTAGAGTGTTATGTAGGACTACCAAATGGGAGGTCAACAGTTTCCTTTTTTTTTAATCTACTAAACCAGAAGGGATCCAAGAATTTCACATCAGAGGAGAAGAGGCTGCATTTCAGTCAAGGAGGACCACATGTGCTAAGGCATTTGTGTAAAAACATAGTTATGTATTGGGACCAGAATGTAGGCCAATTTGGTAAAAATGTAGAATATATAAGACTAATGTCATCAATTTTTTATCTAACCTTCCTTGATATTTGTACCATGTACCATTCTGACAAGCAGACCAGGTATGCCTCCACTGAAATGGTTTATTAAATGGAGATTACACTGGAGGCAAGCACTAAACCCTGTAACATTCTAGCACAGACATCTCTCCATTTGAAATTAATCCATCAGTAATGAATAAACATTGCTTCCACTTGTCCATAAGGATATTATGAAATATTTTAACAAATGTCTTGCCAAAGTCACATTATAATCTGTAGAATTCCCTTGATCTGATAAGAAAAAAAAAAGAAAAAAGGGAAGGAAATATAGTTGCAGATAACTTGTTCTTGATGAATCAGTTAGGATCATCATGTCCGTTTCTAAGTGTTTACTATCCTTTACTTTTTTTTTTTAAACCCTTGTACTTCGGTGTATTGTCTCATAGGTGGAAGAATGGTAAGGGTGGGCAATGGGGGTCAAGTGACTTGCCCAGCGTCACACAGCTGGGAAGTGGCTGAGGCCGGGTTTGAACCTAGGACCTCCTGTCTCTAGGCCTGACTCTCACTCCACTGAGCTACCCAGCTGCCCCACTATCCTTTACTTTTGAGAATTTTTCCCAGAAATCAAATTATTTTCTAATGATAGCTTACAGGATCCATATTTATTCTTTTTTAGGGTACATTTCTCTATCTCCAGTTGAGCAGCATCTTTTTTTTTAATTTTAAACCCTTAACTTCTGTGTATTGACTTATAGGTGGAAGAGTGGTAAGGGTAGGCAATGGGGGTCAAGTGACTTGCCCAGGGTCACACAGCTGGGAAGTGTCTGAGGCCGGATTTGAACCTAGGACCTCCCATCTCGAGGCCTGGCTCTCAATCCACTGAGCTACCCAGCTGCCCCAGAGCAGCATCTTTTTTAATTAATTTAATAAATCAATCCATAGCCTTTCCATAATCACATACATATTGCCTTTCAGGACTTGATATTGATATTGTTTGACCTTAATAACTTGAACTGAGAGAACCTGTGCTTTCTCATGATGTATCCCTTAATTTTGATGCTGGATTCATTATAATATCCTTCCCATTCTGAATATCATTTTCTTTGGTAGAGAAAATAGATGCAAACAATTATTTTTGTATAGATACCTTCACTAGGCACTGGAGAAAAATTAAAGTTTTTATTAAAAAGAATGGCTGAATTCAAACGTTTCAGTCTAGTAGAGAGTAACAGCACAAATTTAGGGATGTATTAGTAATTTTTGAAAAGAGAAATTTCTGATTAATATGCCATTTTTGCATTACCAATCAGCTCCTCTTTATCTGTCACTTCACCACTGAAAATTTTGGTTGTTTTACTTATACAAACAAATAGAATAGATAGTAATATTAGTATGTTAATTTTTAAAAGTCTTTTCCATGAATAATTTCTCATTGAAATATTGTAATGCAGATTGATAACTAATTCAAATTGAAGAAACATTAATTAATTGAGAATCTCTTCTAGGCAATGTATATAAACAGAAAAAATATGACATGGATCCTGCTCTCAAAGAATCCATAGTCTAATGCCCACAAAAGATTATATTGCTACAAGTAAGTAAATAATAAGTGCAAAAGAGATTTCTGGGCAATTCACTACATTAAATTTCAGCAGAGACCACTTTGAACTGAACTGGTCACAAGAGGCTTCATAAAGAAGGTAGCTACATGAAACTTTGAAGGAATGAAGAAATATCAAGACAAGAAATGGAGATTCCCTTTTATCTTTTTAGTATGTTGCCAGATTTTTCTACTAAATACCACATCATTAGATCCAGTTGCTCCTTTGTATTGGATGATTGTTAACCTTACCTTTAGAGCAGCTAGGTGGAACAGTAGATAGAACACCCTGGCCTAGTGTTGGGAATTTCTGAGTTCATATCTGTCCTTTAATGCTAGCTCTGTGACCCTGGGCAGCTCAGTCAACCCTGTTTTAATATCTGTTTCCTCATCTGTAAAATGAATTCAAGAAAGTAATGGAAGGAAGGGAGGAAGAAAGGAAGGAACGAATGAACAAATGAACAAACGAACAAAGACAATACAAATGCAACCTCTGTTCTCAAGGAGTTTATCATCTAATGGCAAAAGACAATATGCTAACAACTATATGCATACAAGGAATATACAAAATAAATAGCAAATCATCAACAGAGAAAAGGTAAAAGAATGAAAAGGAATTTGGAATACTTGCATATAGATGGTAGGATCTCATCAAGGCTTGAAGGAAGCTGAAAATAATAGGAAGTGAAGAAGACATATAAGAGCATTCCAAGGTAGGGTATTGTCTAGTTAAAATGCCAGGGAATGCACAAAAATGAAAGGTGATTTGTGATGTTAATCATTAGCTAAGAAGATATGTCCAAAAATGGAATTTCGACTTAATTTTTAAAATTTATACTCCATTCAGTATTGTAGACCCCCAAACTATTAGCAAGGTGGTATATGAGATCATTATGAGTCACATACAACTGAAAGACTGAACAAAAAATAATCAGCATCCTTCATTTGTTCTTGATCTTACAGGACATGACAAAATTTTCACCATTACATACAATGTCACTTACTTCTTTTTCATTGATACCATTGATCACATGAAAGAAACATTCATTATTATATATTTTCGTGTTTTTAATAGAAAAAGACATTGCATTTCTTTGTTATTTGCAAAAATCATATCAGGAGATTTTTTTAAGTTTTAATAAACTTGGCACATGTGGGATGTCATTTTAAATGTTTTTATAATACATGGTGCCAAATGTCCTGGTCCAGTTTTTCCCCATAGAGTTTTTCCTTTGTTTTCTTTTTTGTGTTTGGATTTTTTCTATTACATATTTGTCTCTCTCTCTCTCCCTCTCTCTCTCTCTCTCTCTCTCTATATATATATATATATATATNTCATTATGAGTCACATACAACTGAAAGACTGAACAAAAAATAATCAGCATCCTTCATTTGTTCTTGATCTTACAGGACATGACAAAATTTTCACCATTACATACAATGTCACTTACTTCTTTTTCATTGATACCATTGATCACATGAAAGAAACATTCATTATTATATATTTTCGTGTTTTTAATAGAAAAAGACATTGCATTTCTTTGTTATTTGCAAAAATCATATCAGGAGATTTTTTTAAGTTTTAATAAACTTGGCACATGTGGGATGTCATTTTAAATGTTTTTATAATACATGGTGCCAAATGTCCTGGTCCAGTTTTTCCCCATAGAGTTTTTCCTTTGTTTTCTTTTTTGTGTTTGGATTTTTTCTATTACATATTTGTCTCTCTCTCTCTCTCTCTCTCTCTCTCTCTATATATATATATATATATATATAATATTCATCCATGATATTTAAATTATCACGGTATAGTTTTATAATGTATAGATAGCTAACTTCATTCTATAGATTTCAGTTAAGTCGTACCTCTGACATATTCTATGACCCAGGGAAAGTCATTTAATCTCTCAGTAATTTGAGCGAATCTATATAAAAAAATACTGTATGTTTCAGAGAAGTTGCCAGCTGGTGTTAATATCAGGAATTGTCTCAGCAGAGAGGTTCATAGTCAATTAAAATCACAGTTGCAGACCTCATGATGTTGAACAAAATAGTTTCTAGTAATTTTCTATATTTGTGCTTTATTCCTTTTTCCATTCCTCCTTTCATCCTGTATTTCTTTCTTTCATTTTCCCTTTTCTTTCTTATCTTTTCTTCTTTTTTCTTAATTGTGCCTTTTTGAATTTTTGTTAAACTCTTTATTGTTGCATACCAATTCATTGATTACATCTTTCTTTTTAAAAAACAAACCCTCCTTCCATCTTAGAATCAATACTGATTATTGGTTTTAAGGCAGAAAAGCGATAAGGGGTAGGCAATGTGAGTTAAAGGACTTGCCCATGTATCATAGCTGACGCCAGATTTGAACCCAGGACCTCCTGACTCTGGGCCTGGCTCAAAATCCAGAGTCACCTACCTGCCCCGTTTCTTTCCTTATTAATTAAAACATTTAGCAATATTCATTCTCTTCATTCATATTGTAATTCATGTCCATCACATGTTGTAAAATGAAACACATAAGGAAATGAAGTGAAGAATGGTATGTTTCAATATTCATTCAGATTCCATTTGTTCCTTCTATGGTAGTAGATATCCCTTTTTGACATGCATGCCTTAGAATTGTCCTGTATCCTTACCTAGCTGGTAGATTTTGCATTTCTCTAATAGTGATTTGGAGTATCCATTGATATAACTAATGATAGTTTTAATTTTTTCATCTGAAAATTACCTATTCATATCCTTTGACCATATGTCAATAGGGGAATGATTTATATTGTTATGTTTGTCTCAATTCTCTATATATTTGAGAAATGAAGCTTTTGTGAGAGACACTTTCTATAAAAATTTTCCCCAGTTCATTGCTTGCCTTTTAATCTTGGGTATAATGATGTTATTAGTGGAGAAACATTTTAATTTAATAGGGTCAAAGTTATCTATTTTACATCTCATATTCTCTATATTTTGTTCTCTATATTTTGTTTGAACATCACTTCTTCCTTTATCCCTAAAGCTGACAAGTAAACAATTTTGTGAACATTTAATTTTTTGGTATCATGTATCCATTTTTACCTGTCCTTGCTATTACACATGATGTGTACATCTATGTCTAGTTTTTGCCATACTGTTTTCTAGTTTTCCCAGTAGCTTTGGGCAAATAGTGAGTTCTTCTTCCAAAAGTTTGTATCTTTGGGTTTGTCAAGCATTAGGTTACTATGGTCATTGGTCATTTGCTACTCAGTGTTGAGTGCCTAATCTATTCCACTAGTCCTCTACTTTATTTATTAACAAAAATCTTTTTGATGGTTTCCACTTTATAATACAGTTTGAGATCCAGTACAGCTAAGCCAATTTCCTTCAATTTTTTTCATCAATTCCTTTGATTTTCTAGGTCTTTTGTTTTTCTCAATAACTTTATTATTATTTTATAGTTCTATGAAATCATTTTGGACAGTTTGATATAGAACTGAATATATAAATTAATTTAAGAAAAATCATCATTTTTATTATATTTTGGCAATATTTATTATTAACATATTTCTAATTGTTTAGATCTGATTTGTGTAAAGAATATTTTGTCAAACAGGTTCATTTTATAAAGTCCTAGAAAGAACAACATGAAATTAGGAATAACAAAATGAACAGAATCAAGAGAAAATTATATAGAGGCATAGAAATAATTTGAAGAATTATTTCTGTATGTTGACCTCCAGAGAAAGAACTAATAAATAGAAATAAAGAAGTTATAATTTTATATTACATATAACTTTTTTTGGTCAAATGATGGCTTCTCTAATGCAAAGAGGGGAGAAAGAAAGTCACCTAGGTATTTTAATATAGCAATTAAATAAGCAAATTTAAGTTTAAAAAACAAAAAAAGGGGGCAGCTGGGTAGCTCAGTGGATTGAGAGTCTGGCCTAGAGAAAGGAAGTCCTAGGTTCAAATCCGGCCTCAGATACTTCCTAGCTATGTGACCCTGGGCAAGTCACTTGACCCCCATTGCCCACCCTTACCACTCTTCCAGCAAGGAACCAATACAGAGAAGTTAAGGGTTTAAAAACATTTTTAATAAAAAACAAAAAAGGGAGAAAAGTATAAGAGATAAAGTAGAAGAGTAGAAGAGAAGAAAAAGAAGGAAAAGAAGAGAGAGGAGGAAGAGGAAAATTAGATTTCTGAAACTTTTATCTTCTAGTTTTAAACTAAAGAACATTACAATTTGAATTTAAATGAGAAGTTAAAGCAGAAATATTAATTTTCTAGATCATTTACAAATGCCTATTTGCAAATTTAGAGTATGCTTTTGACAATCAAAATCAATAAGATCATACTCCATTATCGTATTCCTAAATAACTCTTAATGTATTTAGTTCAATACAAAATTTTCTGATGCTTCATAAAGATTATGTATTGCCATCCCTTTTTTGAAGCTATTCACAATAACCAAAGTGTCCCTTTGCTGGTGCTTTTACACTCAAAAATCTACTGAGAATTCTGCAACTCGGGTATTTCTCTAAACATAAAATTAAAATTTTCTGGAAGTTTAAATGGAAGTTGGTAAATTGATGACAGTTGGCTTACATCATTCAAATAATCTCTTCATCATCTTGACAAAAGTGTTTGGAAATATGCATCAATAGACCTGAAGTATCCTTGTAATTCCTGTCAGAAGATTTTGGGATCTCCAACCTCCTGAGCAACATAATTCTAACTATATGATTGATTTTAGTGTCAAGACTATAAGGAGTGGGCTAGCTATAATAAAATTTTAAGAGACTTTTAAAAAGTATGTTCTAAATTTTTAATTCTGTACTTCTATATTTGATGCTCTTCTTCATTAAATTCCATCATTAGAGATAATTTAGAAATAAATATTTCATCCAACCAGTTATTTTCCATTTTTCAGGTCAAAAAATTAGAGAGTTTCCCAGGTGTAATAGAGGCACAACTAATTTATTGCTAAAGTCACCATCTATTAAATTTTTCAGAATCTTAAGTTTTAGAATTATTCTTATTGTAAAATCTAGCCTTTGCTATGAGCTTCCATATTCTTAACACACTCATCAGGGATGACAAGTCTGAATTAGAACTAACATTTCCTATGTGACCTGGTCAGACTGCTCTATCTATATGTATCTCCGTTAACACAAATTAGAACTTTCAGTGACAGTAATATTATCTGGCTTACATTTAGTTTGAATTGGAAATTAACCTTCATACTATTTCTACCCAGTAGGAATTTTCCATTCATCCCAGAATGCATAGAGACAGATTTATCTGAGTTGAGAGGAATTTTAATATTGATAGTTCATTTTTTGTTGAACAAGTCATCTGTTACATAAAAATAACAAAATTCTCTCTTGCAAATAAATTTTTTTTTAATTTTAAACTATTAACTTCTGTGTATTGACTTATAGGTGGAAGAGTGGTAAGGGTAGGCAATGGGGGTCAAGTGACTTGCCTAGGGTCACACAGCTGGGAAGTGTCTGAGGCTGGATTTGAACCTATGACCTCCTGTCTCTAGGCATGGCTCTCAATCCACTGAGCTACCCAGCTGCCCCCACATATAAAATATTTTTAAAAACATATTTTACAGTTGCCATAATGTATTCAATAAGTAGAGACCGGGATTCATCCTTTATTTAATTTTTCATTAAAGTTTCCTATGAAACACCCATAAACATCTTTATGCTAAGTCTACCAGTCAACAAATATTAGTATATACTTTATAGTTAAAATTAAATCTTGCTATTGATTTTCTTAGTAACCTATATGGAATCTCTACAGTTTGGGAATAAATATTAGGATCCTGGGTAAAATGGGTATATTGTGAACATAGCAAAATTTGTATCAGTTAAGATTTCTAATGCAAATTAAATTTATACTGATTTTGCCTCCTCCATAATAGAAACTGTTTTTAAGTATATTTAAAATATTTATTGGTAGTTGGAAAACTTTTTTTCTTGAATATTAATAATGTTCATTTCTCCTTATTTAAATGTCTCTTTTATCTAACTATATGCTTTGTACTCACTTGCATTCAGGTCAATGCTTATTACATTTCCTGTTTGTGCTTCTGGTCCCTTTGCATTATTTCCTCCCTCAGTAATTTTCACACAACCTCTCAATTTCACATCCCAGGGAAATCTAATTAATTGCTATTTGCTCCCTCTTCCAGATTGTTAATGAAGACATTAAATAAGACCAGACAGAACAGCAGGCTCT
Source organism: Gracilinanus agilis (assembly GCF_016433145.1). Classification (NCBI taxonomy): domain Eukaryota; kingdom Metazoa; phylum Chordata; class Mammalia; order Didelphimorphia; family Didelphidae; genus Gracilinanus; species Gracilinanus agilis. The sequence goes on along the minus strand of NC_058132.1, from coordinate 392,909,660 downwards.
CTATTCTCCCACCACACAGACTCTCCTAAATGAGCCATTGCTTTTGCCACTTTACCTTGGGCTTGCAATCTTTCAGTTATTTGGCTTTTTCACTATTAAAATTCATCTCTGAACCCTACAGAGTAAAGCTTTCAAGTCAGAATGAGTCATTGCTTTAAACAGGTCAGCATGCAAACATGATTTTTAATATTTCATTCATTTCCTAATCTAGTAATTTGTTTAAAGATTATAATTAAAGCTAGCAAATTGGTCTAATGTTATTTGGCACACATTAATTGTATTTATCATTAGGCAAGCATAGAACACTGTGCTCAGTTTTCACAGCATAATGTAAAGGACAAAGTATTTGGTGTCAGAGGGGACCCGTGTTTGAATCTTTGATATAATATGTATTAACTATGTGACCTATGGTGAACCATTTAGTCCCAAAGTCCCTCAGTTTCCTCATCTGTAAAAGGACGGGATATGTGATTTCTGAGATCTCTTCTTGCTATAAACACTGACCTCTCTGAAAATAGAATAAAGGAAGTATAAAGAAAAAATAAGTTTCTGGAATCGGAGAACTCAATAATCTATAAATGTGTGGTTATATATTATGTAAAGGTTTTTGAACAAAATTTCTAAATTAACAGCACAACAGGAGAGAATGGATTTTACTTGAGATATGAAGGAGATGATTATAAGTTATGATATATAGAATTTCTTTTGAAAGATAGTTTGTAAAAGAAAAACAGAGTATACTGGCACTAGGAATAAAAAATGTTAGGGACCATAGATAGAATAAAATGCAATTTTTTTAAGGAATGATGAAAACAATTTTCTACAGATATAAATGAAAAGGAGAGAACAGGAAAACAATGAATTAATATTTGATTTCCAATGCATTGAAAAGAATCAAAGATGTTAATAATTAATAGAGTATAGACTTCCTGGTCCATATGGTGACTCTCCTCCATTAAACTAAAATAGCACTAAAAACAACAAACAACTACTAGGAATTATGAACCACAGAGCAACTGGGTCTGTATTTCCAAGACCAAAAAAAAAAAAAAAAAAGCAAAAACCTCAACCCCTTGGGACTGATGAGTTAACAATGGTAAATACTAACACAAAAAATGTTCATCAGTTACTTCCCCCCTCCATTCAGCCAACTTGTTTCTGAAGGTGTGTAAACCAACATACTTTATTAAGCTTTAAGATCCATTATGGATTTCTATACTGTTGCAGATATCCTGCTAGTTCGCTGTTTTAATTTTTTCCTTTAATTTTTTAATTACACATAGAAATAATTTTTGACAATGTTTTCTGATATTTTTCAGTTTACATTGTCTCTCTCCCTCCATGGAACCACACAACAATAAATGATCTGATACAGGTTTTCCTTATGCTTTCATGTAATACATATTTCCATATTACTCATGTGGTGATAAAAGACATAAATCACACATAAAACAAAAAAAACTTATGAAGGAAATTATGTCAAAGATGGAATTCTTTGGTCTGTACGTAGACTCCAACATCCTTTGGATGTGAATAGCATTTTTCATCATGAGTTCCTTGTGGTTTTGTTGGAAACTCGCTTTGCTGATAATGGTTTAATTCTGCATAGTAGATCAACATATAATATTTATGTTACTGTGTACATTGTTATCTTGGTTCTGCTCATTTCTCTTTGCAGCATTTCATATAAGTCTTTCCAGGTGTTTTTGAACTTATCTTATTGTATAATAGTATTCTATTATAACCCAATACCACACTTTGTCCAGTCATTCCCCAAGTGTTGGACAACCTCTGTTTCCTATTCTTTGCCAGTATAAAAATAATTACTAAAAATATTTTGATACAAATAGGTCATTCTCCCTCATCTCTGATCTCTTCTCTTTGGGATACAGACAAAATTGTGTATTGCAGGGACAAAGGTTATGTGAAATTGAATTGGCTCGTTGAGTGTGGTTCAAAAATGCTTTTCAGAATACTATTTATCAGTAAAAAATACTCTCATTTTCCCTGTAAGATTAAAATTAATATCCAATAATTCCAAGTATTATATTTTATAAGGTTTATTAGTAACCACTTGAAGCAGAAAGAAAATAAACTAAAAGAAATAGAAGTTCAAACCTAATTATCTAACAAAAAGTAAAGCCATTGTGTAGATTCTCCTGCCTGGCATAAACCCAGCTTTCCCAGCCATGATCAGCAGAACAGAGAGGGAAGAGCTATACTCACAACTTTATCTCCAAAATATAAGGACATAACAATGAGAATGAATATGGGAAGCTGGGAAAGAGGGTTTTGGTGAGCAAAATTCTAATTACACATTGAATACTGCCTCCAAAATTTATTATTTTCCTTTTTTCTTGTCAGCCTATTTGATAAATGTGAGGTGATGTCTCAGAGTTGTTTTAACTTGCATTTCTCTAATCAATTATAATTTGGAACATTTTTTCATATGACAATATATAGCTTTAATTACTTCCTCTGAGAATTGACTGTTCATATCATCTGATGATGTTTTGAATTTAATTTGTATGGTGTCCAAGTTCATTTGTTTATTATGGCTATCACACAAACCATAGATTGTTAGATCATCTTTCCAGCTCTTTTCCAGATCAATTGTTTTAAAAGTGTGAAATTTCAAATTTTTGTCATATATTTTTTTAATTTCTTTTATTGTTTCCTGAAGTCTTATACATGTCATTAGCTTCCATTTTTCCCATTCTAATTTTTAGGAAGCCATTTTCTTCTTTGAGCCTTTGTACTTCCTTTTTTAAGGATTTATTTTTCTGTTTGAGTTATTGAATTTTTTTAGGGAATTGTTTTCTTCAGTAAATTTTTTTTTGTAAGATGTGGATTTTTTCTAACATTTTATTTTCTTATTTTTTCTTTTAAGTGTCTTATTATTTGTTTTTTTTATCCTTTTCTGAGCTCTTCCAGGGATCCATTTTGGGCTTTACACCCTTTCTTATTTTCCTTTGAGGCTTCACATGATCATTTCTTAGCCTTTTTGCTAAGATCAAGTATGAGGTTTTTACATGCTTTTATTTTGTATTTCTGAACTCTTCTGAGCTTGTATTTTAGCCATCTCCCTTGTTGAAATATTTTTCCCCTTTTGATTTTGTCCATAAGCTGACATTTATCTCTTTTCTTGGGGTAGAGAGAGTACTGTCCTGTGCTTGTGTTGTGTCTGGGTTGAGCTCAAAAGTCTTGGTAAGTCTCAGATTGAGCATCCTGGTTAACTTGCATTGAAGGCTGGACAAAGGCAGCTATTCTCTTTTTCCTACAGTTTGTAGCATATTGAGTACAAGTACCATGAAGACTTGTTCAGTGCTTCCTCCTAGTATTCCACTAAGATGAATAATCCTTCTTGTAGCTCAATGTTATTCTGGACTGAACACTTTTTTACTCCTTCTTCTGTTGGTACTTCTGCTCCAAGTTAAAGTTTGAAGAGTTTTTCTTCTGTGGTTGTTTGAAGGGTATTGATGGGATTCAAGTATTTCTTCCCTCATCATTTTAGCTGATCTGCTGCTGTGTTTATGACTACCCCTGTCCTGTCTACAATAGCTTCCCCAGTGGATGAGGTGGCAACCACTAAAGTGGCTGCCATTGTGGTGTTTGCTGTTATGGTGGCTGTTGCTGCTGATACTACCACTACCTCTGCCACTCATGCTGTCCCCTCTAGAATACCCTTTTTCTACTTCTTAATGTTGAACTTTTAGGGTCATATGTGGAAATTTTGATGATTTATATTGGTTTAATTTGTAGTCTACAACTTTGCTAACCTATTGTTTCTATTCATTTTTTGGTTAATTCTCTAGAGTTCTTTATGTATATCATCATTTCATTTGCCAAGAATGATTGTATTTTTCCACTCATTGCTTATTCAAATTCTTTGAATTCCTTTTTCTTCTCTCATTACTATGACTAGAGTTTCTAGGATAATATTAAAAGTAGTGGTGATAATGACCATCCTTGTTTCACCACTTATCTAATTGAAAAGGTTCTAATTTATCCTAATTACAGATAATGCTTGCTGATGATTTTAGAGAGATGTCATTTATCACATTAAGGAAAGTTTCTTTTATTTTATACTTTACATTTTTAAAAATTAGAAATGGGTGTTGTATTTTATCAAATGCTTTTTCTGCATCAATTGAGAAAATAAAATTCTTTCTGTTGGTTTGTTTTTGAAATGGTCAATCATGAACTTCTGGGAACTGAGCCAAGATGACAGAATGAACCAGAGCTGTTTTGTGTCACCACAAGAATCCTATCTGAACAAGACTAAAATATATCCACAAAACAAATACTGGAGTGAAAGAACCAACAAAGAGACAAAGTGAAGCAACTTACAAGAAAAGAAAAACCCAAAAGGTAGGTAGGTAACATCGGGTACATTGGAGTAAGAGGACAGCAGCACTAGCAAGAGACTGTAGCAAGGAGGGAAGAGAAAGCCAAGAGCAAGCCACACACCCCCTCCCCACATCTGCTGTCCCATGTTCAGAACCTAAGTCTAAGCCAACATTCAGATCCTGAGATCCTGCCTGGGAAAATAATGGTACAAGCCAATCCACACCCCTTGAGATTTCAAACATGTGGAGAAAGGGAACACATGCAAAGGCCAAAATAAAAGATATGGATTAGACACAGATTCTGGAAAAGCTCAAAAAGGAATTCAAGGTGGGGTAGAGTTAAGATGGAGGTCAAGTAGAAGGAGCTTTCTGAACCTCCTTCCAACCAATCATTACAAAGCATCTCAAAAGAACAGAAATAAAAATTGGATGGGTTAAGGGGCTCCCCCACTGGATGGAGCCTTAAAGGTAAGCAGTGTTTGGGGACTTCCACACTATAAAGACACAAAAAACAAAGGGCAAGCTGATCAATGCTCTCCTACAACACCTATCTCAGACTCAGAGTGAAGGCCAGGGAAATCTCTAAATTCCCAGAGGTTGGCAGAAAGCACCATAGACTTAGCCCTGAGGGCAGTGCAAGGCCTTGGCAATGAAACTTGGGACTCTAGGCTGAAGAGTATAAAGCCTGGGCAGCAGAACATGGAGACTGGGCAGAAACAAGACAGGCCATAGCAGAGGTACAAGGAGCAAGAAAAATAGCCTCAGGGAAAAAATGCTTAAGCATACTACATAAAGAGCTGCCTGCCTTCTTCACTCAGACTTCTGTCTGAAAAGGGAAGATACTACCAAGGCAAAGCCTTGTGAGACAGACGCTAATAAAACAATGTCCACAAACATTCAGGAACCCCACCCACTAGTAGCAAAAGGAATAAGCAGCAGCATAAAAAGCTTTTGACCCTGGATAATTTCTATGGAGAAAAAGAGTAAAACACAGAAGCAATAGCAGAGAGTGACAAACAAGCAAACAAACAAACTTTCAAATAAAAATGAAAATTGGTCACAAGCTTTCTAGGAACTCAAAAAGGAGTTCAAGAACCATATAAGATAGATAGAAGAAAAATAGGATGAAAAGTAGGAGAAAATGAAAGTAACACAAAAAGAAAATAACAGCTTAAAAGACAAAATTGTCCATATGGAATAAGAGGCAGAGAAGTCAAATGAAGTAATAAGCAAATTGGAGATTAGAATTGATGTGTTGGAAGCCATGAAAAGCAGGATAGACCAAACCAAAAAAGGAAAATCATAACATTATAGCTGTAAATCAGTATTTAAAGACTAGAATTAGGCAACTAAAAGTTAATGATCTCGTGAGACAGAAAGAATTAATAAAGCAAAATCAAAAGAATGAAAAATAGACAGAAACATGAAATATATCATTGAAAAGACAACTCGCCTGGAAAACAGACCCAGGAGAAACAGTTTGAGAATTATTGAAAGTCTGGAAAAAAGTAAAATCCTTGACATCATATTACAAGAAATTATCCAAGAAAATGGCCCTATGATTTTTTTAACAAAAGGGCAGAATGGACAAGAATCTCTCCGGATCCAGCCGGATACAACCGCGAGAGACCCGTGAGTCAGCCACCTAGAAGAACNGAAACCCTTGTCATACCAGTCACACACACACTCATTCTGGGGTATTCACTCCAAATTGCAGCCTGAATGCCTATGGGGGATGGGACGACTTACCCTGCCTCAAAGCTGTCTGTTCAGCCTCTACCCTGCTTAAGTCCGCGGCCGCGGGATGCCTCTCAGTCGTCCGGTAAGCTGCGTTCGTCGAGCCACGCGTTGGGCGCCAGATATCCGGATCCAGCCGGATACAACCGCGAGAGACCCGTGAGTCAGCCACCTAGAAGAACCATAGGGAGAGAGAAGGGAAACCGAGGCGCAATAAAGACAAATCAGTCTTAATTGTGACAAGGCTCGTTTATTGAGTGCAGGGAGTGGGTTTATATGCTTCTAGGACTGGGGTAAGGAATTTTCCAGTGGTCTCGGGCCGTTGGTCTCGCCACGCCTATCCCGGATGAAGCTGGATAAGTTTCTATTCCTAACATAAGTTTCGTTTCTTGGGAAATCCTTCACTAAGTTTCGTTTCTATGGTCTCCATGGTTTTTAGGTTTCGATCCTTGGTCTCTAAGTTTTGATCCTTGGTCTCTGACAAGAATCCATGGATCACCCCCACCCCACAGTAAATTCTCAAAAAATAACCACCAGGAATGTAATATACAAATTCAAGAGCTTCCAAGCTAAGGAGAAAATATTACAAGAAGTCAGAAACAATTCAGATATCAAGGAGCACCAATCAGGATTACATATGACCTGGCAGCCTCCACACTAAAGGATGACAAGGCTTGAAATATGTTATTCAGAAGGGCAAGAGAATTGGATCTATAAGCAAGGATCACCTACTCATCAAAACTGACTATATACTTCCAGGGGAAAGTATGGGTATCTAACAAAATAGAAAATTTCTAAGTATTCCTAAAGGAAAGACCAGAATTAAATGGAAAATCTGATGTCCAAACACAAAATTCAAGAGAACAATAAAGAAAGGGGGGAAAAATTTCAAGGGCTTCAGTAAAGTTAAATTGATTGTATTCCCATATGGAAAAATAATATCTGTAACTCTTAAAATTGTTTTTGTTATCATAGCAGACAGAAGAATTATTCATAGGCAGAAGTTGTGGTATTAAGTTGTTTAAGATGATATGTAGAAAAAAGGGAGGGAAAAGGATGGTACTAAGAGAAACTTGAAGGAAGAAGAAAAATAGGATAAATTATACCACATAAAGAGGAACATTGGGGTTTGGGGTGAGGAGGAATACTATTAAAGAAGGGAAGGAAGAGAGTGGTAATAGGTAATAAGTAAACCTTACTCCCTATGAAATCATTTCTGAGAGGGAAGAACAACCAGATCCATTGGGGCATAGAATTCTATCTTACCCTAGAGGGAAGTTGAGAGGGAATAATGAAAGGGGGAGTAGGGTAGGGAGTATTAAAAGAGAGGGAAAGGTTGGGGTGGTAATAAATAGACAAAAGAAAATAAGAGGGGAATACATTCATATTAATAATAACAATATAAATGGGATGACCTTATTCATTAATTGGAAGTTGATAGCAGAGTAGATTAAAAACCAGAATCCTACCATATGTTGTTCACAAGAAACATAAGAAACACAATTTTGAGGCAGGTAGACACACAGAGAATGCAGGTAAGAGACTGGAGGAGAATCTATTGGGCTTCAACTGAGACCAAAAAAAAAAAAAAGGGCAGGAGTAGCAATCATGACCTCAGACAGACCTAAAGCAAAACTAGATCTGATTAAAAGAGATAAGGATATCATATCTTGATAAAAGTTAGTATACACAATGAAGTAACATAAGGTACCAAATTTTATAGCATCTAGAATTTTAAAGGAGAAATCAAATGAACTTAAGGAGCAAATAGACAGTAAAGCTCTTCTATTGGGAGACCTCAATTTTCCCCTATAAAAATTAGATAAATATGACAAAAATAAATAAGAAAGAAGTAAAGGGAGTGAATGAAATTTTAGAAAAGTTAGATTTAATAGATATCTGGGGAGAACTGAATAGAAATAAAAAGGAATTGGTCTTCTTTTCAGCAGCACCTGGCACATATAAAAAAAATGACCATGTCCTAGGGCACAAAAACTTCACAACCATATGAAGAAAAGCAGAAATAACTAATCCAACTTTTTTCAGATCATAATGTAATAAAAGTTATAATCAATAAGTGTATAATCCTTTAAAATAGATGGGCTAAAGAACAGATTACTGAAACAATCACTAATTTCATTGAAAAGAATAACAAAGAGAAAACACTTAAAATTTTATGGGATTCAGCACAGTATTTGGGAGAAAATTTACATCCTGAATACTTATATCAATAAAATGGAGAAAAAGAAGATAAGCTAATTGGGCATGTAACTTAAAAAATTAGAAAAGGAACAAATTGAAAAACTACAATTAAAGACTGAATTGGAAATCCTAAAAATCAAAGGAAAAATTAATAAAATTGAAAGTAAAAAACACTATTGAACTAATAAATAAGACTAGCAGCTGGTTCTTTGAAGAAAAAACAAACAAAATAGGATATTATCAATTTGATTAGAAAAAATAAAAAAGAGAATCAAATTAACCAGTATCAAAATTGAAAAGGATGATTTCATCTCTACTGAAGAGGAAATTGAAGCAATTATTTGGAACTATTTTGCCCAATAATATGACAACAACCTGTGAATGCATGTGAAAAGCATGAATGCTTACAAAAACAAAAATTTCCTAGTTTAACAAAAGAGGAATTAGAATACTTAAATAAACTCGTCTCAGAAAATGAAACTGAATAAGTAATCCTTGAATTCCCCAAGAAAGATTCCCTAGGGTCAAATGGATCCCAAAGTCAATTCTATCAAATATTTAAGAACAATTAATCCCAATACTATACAAACTATTTGGTAAAATAAGCAAAAAAGGAGTCTACCAAATTTCTTTAATGACCCAAATATCATGCTGATACCTAAGTAAGGAAGACCAAAAACAGAGAAATAAAATTATAGACCAATTTCCTTAATGAAAACCGATGCAAAAATCTCAAATAAAATACTAGCAGAGACTAGAGCAATATATTGCGAGGATTATTTACTATGACCAAGTGTGATTTATAGCAGGAACATATGGCTGGTTTAATATTAGGAAAACCATTCACATAATTGGCCAAATCAATAATCAAACTAACAGAAATCACGATTATCTCAAAAGCTGTCCAAAACACCTTTGACAAAATACATTACCCATTTCTATAGAAAACACTAGAAAGCATAGGAATCAAAGTGCCTTTTCTTAAAATAATAATTAATATTTATTTGAAACCATCAGCAAGTGTCATCTTCAATGGGGATAAGTTAGAAGCTTTCTCAATAAGATCAGGAGTAAAGGAAGGATCCCTATTATGACCACTATTATTTACAATTGTATTAGAAATGTTAGCTTTAGCAATTAGAGAAGAAAAAGATATTGGAGGAATTAAAGTAGGCAATAATGAAACTAAACTCACTCTTTACAGATGATATGATGGTATACTTAAAGAATCCTTGAAAATTAACTAAAAAAGTAGCTGAAATAATTAATAACTTTAGCAAACTTGCTGGATACAAAATAAACCCACATAAATGATCAACATTTCAATATCTGACAAAACTCAGCAGCAAGAGTTAAAAAGAGGAACTCCATTTAAAATCATTATAGACAATATAAAGTTCTTAGGAATTTATTTGTCAAGAAAATGCAGAATTATATAAACATAATTATAAAACACTTTTCACACAAATAAAATTAGTTCTAAACAATTGTAAAAATCATTGCTCATGGATAGGCTGAGCTAATATAATAAAAATGACAATCTTACCTAAATTAATCAAGTTACCACAAAATTATTTCATAAAACTAGAAAAAATAACAATAACATTCATCTGGAAGAATAAAGGTTAAGCATATCAAGGTAAGTAATAAAAAAAAATTATGAAGGATGGTGGCCTAGCAGTACCAGATCTTAAACTGTACTATAAAGGAGTAATCATCAAAACAAACTGATACTGGCTAAAAAATAGAAGGGTGGGTCAATGGAATAGACTAGAGACAAATGACTTCAGCATTCTTGAGTTTGAAAAACTCAAGAATCCCAGGTTTTTTGGATAAGAACTCTCTATTTGAAAAAAATCTGCTCAGAAAATTGGAAAACAGTATGGCGAAAATTAGCTTTCAATCAATATCTCACGTCCTTCACCAAGATGAGGTCAAAATACATGATTAAAACATAAATAGTGATATTATAAGCAAATTCGGGTGCTATTGAATTGTTTATCTGTCAGATCAATGGAGAAGGGAAGAATTTATGATGAAAGAAGTGATCAAGAACATTACAAGATATAAAACAAATAAGTATTATTATGTTAAAATAAAATTTTTACACAAACAAAATCAATGCAAACCAAGATGAGAAGGGAAATAACAAACTGAGGGAACAAATTATTTAAAATGTCTCTGGGAGGCAGGTAGGTGGCTCAGTGCTTTGAGAGCTAGACCTAGAGTAGGGAGGTACTAGGTTCAAATCTGGTCTCAAACACTTCCCAGCTGTGTGACCCTGGGCAAGTCACTTGACCCCCATTGCCTAGCCCTTACCACTCTTCTGCCTTGGAAGCAATACACAGTATTGAGTTCCAAGGTGGAAGGTAAGGATTTAAAAAAAAGTTTCTGATAAAGGTCTCAGTTCTCAAATATATGAAGAACTAAGTCAAATTTATAAAAAAATACAAGTCATTCCCCAATTGATAAAGTCAAAGGATATGAATAATCAGCTTTTAGATGAAGAAATCAAAACTATCAACCATAGGGGAAAATATTCTTAATTCCTCTTGATTGAACAGAGAAATACAAACCAATACAACTTTGAGGTACCATCTCACACCTTGCAGATTGGCCAATAAGACAGTAATGAAAAATAATAAATACTGAAAGGGATGTGGCAAAATTAGGAAACTAATGTTTGGCTGTTGGAGTTGTAAATTGATCCAAACATTCTAGAGGGCAATTTGGAATTATGCCCAAAGGGCTATGAAAAAATATATACCTTCTGATCCAGCCATACCACTGTTGGGTTTGTATATCAAAGAAAAAAATTGATTGGGAAAGGAGCTGTTTGTACAAAAATATTTATAGCTCCTTTTTTTCTGTGGTGGCAAAGAAATGGAAACTAAAGGAATGTCTCTCAATTGGGGAATAACTGAACAAGTTGTGGAACATGATGGTGATGGAATATTATTTTGCTGAAAGGAATGATGAACAGGATGATTTCAGAAGAAGCTGGAAAAACCTACAGGCACAGATGCAGAATGAAACAAATAAAATCAGATCATTATGCACAGTAACTGCAATATTTTAGAATAATCAAATATGATAGACTTTTCTCCTAACAGCAATACAATGATTGAGGAGAATTCTGAGGATTTATGGGAAAAAATGCTCCTACCTCCATAGAAAGAATTTTTGGAGTAGAAATTTAGATGAAAATATATATTATTAATCATTTGTTTATTTGAGTATATGGTTTGGGGTTTTAGTTTATAAGATTATTTGCTCCCAAAAATGAATCATGTAGAAATATGTTCTGTATGATAATACTTGTATAATCCAGATCAAATTGCTTATCAGCTCTGGAAGGGGGGATAGAAAAAAAAGGAGATCATATGACTTTCTGAAACTTATGTGGAAATTTCTTATTAATTTTTTTAATTATCACCTTCACTCTCTCTTCCAGAGATATATCAATGTTCATTGGCAGGACAAAGGACTGATGATTAGTGATGGTTTCAGATGCAGTGGATAACCTTGTAATTTTCAATGTCTGACCAAACTCTAGGGACTCCACAGTGTCTGCTTCAGTTGTCTTTATGCTTGTTATAACAAATTGTTCCAGGTGAGAGTTACACGACCAGTTTAAATAACAAAGGTTATAAGCAGCTTTGACAACATGCCCTCATACCAGGAGGCCTGGTTCTCCTTACATTCTCTGTGAGTACACTTTATAATCCTATACTTACTCCAAATCTGTTATTATTTCCACAGCATTTTATTTCTTGAAAATAGAGAAAATGTAATCACAACACACAGGTCCCAAAGATGAATTTTCCAGAAAAGTCATACAGAACAAAGCTGACAAAAAAAAAGTTTTCTGGAAAATACTAAAATATAGTCAATTTTTCCTAAATTCTGGTGCGCATTTAAGATCAAACACCTCTGGTCACAACCAAATCTTTCTAAAGTTTATAAAACTGTAATTTTTATTTGTTATTATTTTTGTTTTTGTATTTGTTATTGTTTGTAAATGTTTTTATATGTTAATTATTTACCAGAGGCATCCCTGATTCTATTTATTCCTTAAGGGACCTTGTTGCAAAACACCAAGGAATAGAAACAATGATGTCTTAAAACATTCCATTTGCAGTTAGCTCATGTTTCTCTTCCCTATGAGTCCAATAAACTGGTCACTAGATCATCTGCCATTTTCTCCAATAAGGAAGTAGACAATATCACCTATAACCTTGTCTATTTTCTTGAAAGAAATGTCTCCTATTATTTAAGTCATTGATTTAAAATAACAATAATAAACCATGTCTTGACTGCACTTCCCTTTGTCAAACTTATCCTTCTTTTAATGATCATTATTTCCTTTTCTAGTTACTCAACATTTATAATACATTCCATAATTTTGTCTGAAATCAGTCAGACTAAGAAGCTTATAATTTGAAATAATATATATGTATATATAATTATATAGATACATGCATACACAGAATTTCACCATATTTTTGGGAAAGTAGGACCAGATTTTTATCTTCTCAAGTTGCTGGATCTACCTCCTATTCTACATGATCTTTCAAAGACAATGACTCATTTGTTACATTGTCCAATTCTTTTGGTGTCCTGAAATACATTTATCTGGATTAGATGATGTAATATTACTGATACCAACTAGGATCTCTCCTGCTATGTACTTAATTATCTTGGTTTTTTTACTATATGTCAACCATTTTCCTTCTGTCCTTCCAAGTCTGACAGCAGCATAAATTCTTTAGGTAGAATGAGATACTCGGTAAGTCTATATAACATCATTCCTTTTGGGAAAGCAACTGGTTAAACTCTTCCTGGTTAGAAATCTGTTCTATATTATAATACTCAGTGTTAATTCATTTCATTCTTCCCTTAAGAGGACATGATAGCTAAAACATAAGCCTTAAATGCCTGAAAATCATATACCAGAATGAAATTAATTCATTTTTATAATTCTATTAGCCAAAGTACAGAATCTTAACATCACTGTTTTCCCATCTATACTACCTCAGGGCCAGGTATCATTTTTGGACCATTTGCCTACTATTTAAGGAAAACAATTTTATACCACATCATCCCATTATGAGAGATATCATTTCCATTGTAACCAGTGTTTCATTTGTAACCATTTTTCATTTCATTATTTTACTCTGGGAAACACATATACTTGATTTTGAAGAAAGAAAGAATATCTGAACCTTTAATATAAATAGGAGATCTAAATAATTTGAATCTAGTATAATCAGGTGAACCTAATCATAGTAAACAATCATTTGTCTATGTTAATTATCAAGAAGCATCTTTTCCTTGACTTGAGAAAAATCTTATTTCTCATTTTAAGAAATTAATTTCCCCCTATATTCTCCATATTTCTTGGTAAAATAATCAGCAGGAAAACAATGGAATCAAATAATGTGATCACCTTGGTATGACTTCAATCCTGAGAAATAACAAATGCATCATTTCCAATTATATAGATTTAGGAATATAATAATTTCCATTTCCTTTTATTCTTATTCTTTTGAAGCTGAGCTACTTATTTTTCCTCTTGCCAATTCTATGAGAAATGAATGGAAAGATCTATGACTTTGGCTAGGTCTGAAGAAATAGGATTCTTTGCTTATTGATCTCTTATTTCTTCATTTATTCTCTATTTCAGATATTGCCATCAAAGCTGCCTCCTACCAAAACCAAATGATGATATAGGAGTATATATTTAAGGTGAGTAAATGAGGAGAAAATATTTTTTCAAACATTTATTAATATTCATTTTTAACATGGTTACATGATTCATGCTCCTCCTTTCCCCTTCGCCCCCCCCCCCGCATTCCCCCCACCCATGGCCGATGCACATTTCCACTAGTTTTGTCATGTGTCCTTGATCAAGACCTATTTCCAAATTGTTGGTAGTTGCATTGGTGTGGTAGTTTCAAGTCCACACCCTCAATCATGTCCACCCTGACCCATGCGTTCAAGCAGTTGTTTTTCTTATGTTTCCTCACCTGCAGTTCTTCCTCTGAATGTAGGTAGCATTCTTTACCATAAATCCCTCAGAATTGTCCTGGGTCATTGTATTGCTGCTGGTACAGAGGTCCATTATATTCAATTTTACCATAGTATATCAGTCTCTGTGTACAGTGTTCTTCTTGCTCTGCTCCTTTCGCTCTGCATCTGTTCCCAGAGGTCTCTCCAGTTCGCCTGGAACTCCTCCAGTTTATTATTCCTTTTAGCACAATAGTATTCCATCACCAGCATATACCACAGTTTGTTCAGCCATTCCCCAATTGAAGGACATGCCCTCCTTTTCCAGTTTGTTGCCACCACAAAAAGTGCAGCTATAAATATTTTCGTACAAGTCTGTTTATCTATGATCTCTTTGGGGTACAAACCCAACAATGGTATGGCTGGATCAAAGGGCAGGCATTTTTTTTATAGCCCTTTGAGCATGATTCCAAATTGCCAGCCAGAATGGTTGGATCAGTTCACAGCTCCACCAGCAATGCATTAATGTCCCAATTTTGCCACATCCCCTCCAACATTCATTATTCTCCCCTTCTTTCATTTTAGCCACTCTGCTAGGTGTGAGGTGATACCTCAGAGTTGTTTTGATTTGCATTTCTCTAATTATTAGAGATTTGGAACACTTTCTCATGTGCTTATTGATAATTTTGATTTCTTTACCTGAAAATTGCCTATTCATGTCTCTTGCCCATTTATCAATTGGGGAATGGCTTGATTTTTTATACAATTGCTTTAACTCCTTGTATATTTGAGTAATTAGACCCCTGTCAGAGTTTTTTGTTATAAAGATTTTTTCCCAATTTGTTGTTTGCCTTCTGATTTTGACTACATTGTTTTTGTTTGTACAAAAACTTTTAATTTAATATAATCAAAACCATTTAATTTACATTTTGTAATTTTCTCTAACTCTTGCTTGGTTTTAAAGTCTTTCCTTTCCCACAGATCTGACAAGTAAACTATTCTGTGTTCACTTAACTTGTAGGAGAAAATATTCTTATCAAACTTCTCTGTTTAGTGGTGGTATGAGGAAATTTTGATATATGTAAAATAGGTAATGAATACATATACACATTTGTATGTGAATATGTGTACATGTATTTCATTATTATCTGTATATACACAATATACATACAGATATATGTATATGTACCTACACATATTTATGTATACATATATATGCAAGTACACACATATGCATGTATGTATATAGCCATTCTTAAATAGATAAATGATCAAAGGAAATGAAAAAAGAATAATTCTCAAAAGAATGGCAAAGTATTAAATAACATGAGAAAAAATCTTTCAAATCACTAATAATAAGAAAAATTTAAATGATCCACAGATTTCCTCCCCAAAATCTGTAAATTAGAAAAAATAAAATAAAAGTCTTTTTTTTTTTTTTTCAGAAAAGGGAGCCCAACATGAATGAGTAGAATGAGAAGTAGATTACTAGGTTGCATAGGGTATCAAGTTACAGATCTGGAGTCAGGAAGAACTAAATTCAAATATTGTTATAGTTTATCTATATGACCCTGGTAAAAAAAACAGCAATAATCAATACTGAAGGTGTTGTGGAAGTCATTAAAGAGAAGAAAGACACATATCTTATAAAATATTTAAAGCAGTCCCTTTTTGTAATAAGTAAGAATTGGAAACAAAGTAGATACTTACCTTTTGAAAAATGGCTAAACAAAATTTTACACATGAATTTTATAAAGTTTCCCCTATACTGTTTGTTATAATTTCAGAGTAGCATCAGAAGATTTACATGAACTGATAAAGAGTGAAATAAGTAGAACAAAACAAAACTGTAAACAGTAATTTTTACTATATAAATGTAAAGAACAACTATACACACACACACAAGCAAAAAGATCAACTATGATTTGAATGAATAGATATGTGAGAATATCTCAAATTCATCCTTTTATGGTAGAAGTAGGTTCATAGTTATTACACATTGAGCATGTTTTTGTACTTGTTTAATGTATTAACCAATCATACTGACTTTTCCCTTATTGTCTTTAAAAATACTATTTGTTTATGAAATGATTCAATGGGAGAGCTCAAAGAAGAATACTCTGTAAAATTATAATGTAAAAAAAAAGAGGACATGAAGTAAAAATTATTATAATCTTGTGAAAGAATTAATATTCATTAATAATGGACTGCTAGTAATGCAGTTCTTCATTAGAGCCCAAATATCAAGAAAATTATTTCAAGAGGATACAGTACACCATTACAATCTTAGTTTTAATGCATTATCATATTTGAAGAGACTCCATTCTATCAACAACAAGAACAAAAAAAAATGCCCAATTAAAAGAGAACTTTTGTAGTAGTATAAATATGGAGGTATCTTGCTGTGCAATTCATGGAGTAATTTCCCAAGTATGAGAAAAGTCTCTGAATTCCTCCAATGAGAATTTGGGAAATAAGAGTACCATTCATTGTTCTGATACAAATGCATCATCCAAGTCTTTTTCCAATTCTATTTCTAATTGTTATTTTGGTCAATTAGTCCACTCTTCAGCTTATTATGTAGGACTGTCCTTTGGGATATTTTGCATTAAAGATACTGATCTAACATTGAACAAAAAATATTATTTATCTTGGACTTAAGCACCAAGGCTTCATTAATGGGCCAAGATCAGACTCTACCATCCAAGTTAAAGTGAAGAACATCTGAAGATATCACATGTGCATCTGTAGTTTGTGAGGGAAATGAACCTTGCCTTTAAAACTTGTTTCTAGAAAAAAGAGCGCAACATGAATGAATAGGATAATATGGGAATTACTAGATTGCATAGAAGATCAAGTTCTTGATCTGAAAGCAGCAAGAATTGAGTTCAAATACTGACTTAGCTTATCTATATGACCTTATGAAAATTATTTAAAATATCTCAGATTAAGTTTTCTTTTCTGAAAAGAGAAAAAAGCATTTAGCTTTTTGGTTGTTATTAGGATTAAAAATGATAATACTTACAAAGTGCTTCACAAATTTATAACATGTAAATTACTAAATATCATTATATTGAAGAAGGCCATGAGAAAAATTGGTCACAATAAAAGTGGAAAAAAGTCAGTCCTTTAAAAATAACAAATTAGGTAAAGGTTCATTTTGAAAAATATTAACTAAAGACATAAAACAAAAGGATGGAACTGAAAAAGAAACTAAATTCTTTCAGGACTAAATTAAATTAAATTAAATTTACCAGTAATTCTTTTTTTCCACACAATGTTTAAATATTAAAATGGACTGGCATCCTACAGCCTCTCAATTTTTACTTCATTCTCCTACCAAGACCTGTCTTGCTCCTGTTAACATGTATCCTTGACCCCGTCATATCCCATTGTCTAGGGATAATTGCCCACACAATTATGACCTCTTTGCTGTGATCTTCAAATCTTTTATTCTGAGTCTTACCCTGCTTCCTATAAACAATTCTTTCCCTTCTTTTAAAAAACCCTCACTAGACATTCTCATATCCTCCAGTTATCCTACATTTCTCTTCTCTTTCGGTAATGCTCTCCAAAAAAAGTTGTTTTCAGTCATCACCTGCACCTATTCTTTTATTCATTTTTCAGCTTTTGAAATAAAGATTCTGAATAAGTCACTCAACTGAAACTACTTTCTTCATGTTGACTTAATTTTTTAAAATCTGACAGTCTTTTCTTGAACCTCATTTTCTTGATCTCTATATTGATCCTGATGATCACTTTATTCTCCTGAGTCACTCTCCTCCCTAGATTTGTTTTCCCTTACTGGATCATCTTCCATGTCATGACACATTATAAAACATGGCTAATCACTGGATCCTTCTCCACTTTTGATTCTCTTTCTCTTGCTGACCTCTTCAGCTCACATGAATTTAATAACGTTTTATGTTTATGATTTCAAGATATACATAGATAATAAAACCAACCCAATTTTTTTAAATATTAACCTCTCGTTACAAATGACCATGAAGACATATCAAATGAAATGTCTACAGACAACTCAAGCTCAACACATCTGAACCATTATCTTTTCCCCAAACCCTGTATTCTGAATTTCCCTATGACTGTTTAAGTGGCTAATTTACTTCTGTTCTCTAAGTTTTAGATTTTCAGTATCACCCTCTACTTTTTACTCTCCCTCACTACAAAATATTCAGTAAGGTGCCAAATCTTATCATTTTCAACTTCTCAACTTCTCTCATCTTTTCCCTTCTCCCTGTAAAATCACTACTATAGTACAAGTCTTCTCATCACCATTCCCTGGACCATTACGGTAGCCTCCTAATTGAGTCTACTTTAAGCCCTTCTCCACTCAAATGCATATTACACATAGCCACCAAAGAGATTTTCCTAAAGGACTCGTCTTTCCACAACATTCACCAACTACATAAACTATAATGACTTCCCATTATAATGAGGAGAGTATGCAAAAAGAAAAAGGAAACCCAGGATGAAGTCCAAAGTTGGACATGGTAGATGATTCTGCAAGAGGCAGGAATTATTAAACAACTAGGAATTAAGTCAGTCAAAAATACTTAAGTTCCTACTATGTACTATGCACTACACATAGTAGTAGGGATACAAAGGAAGGCAAAGGCCAGCTCTAGCTTTAAGGAGGTCATAGCATAATAGGGAGACAATAAGTTAACAACTATGCACAAACAAGACATATAAAGTATGAAATGGAGATAATCAAGCAATTAGAAATACTAGAATTAAGAGAGAAGGGTCAGCATATACAGTTTATAGAAAGTAGAAGGGAATATGTTACAAAGGGCATTCAATCCAAACCAAATATTTTAAAATTGATCCTGAAAATGATAGTCACTGAGATTAACCAAGAAAGGATATGACATGGTCAAACATGGGCTTTAAGAAGATCACTTTGAAGATAATTGGATAATGGAATTTAATAAGATGCATTTATGGCAGTGATAACAACCAGAAGGTTCCTGATGTGTATAAAAATGAAGGTCTATCTCAGAGTGGTGGTAGCATCAAGAGAAAGGGATGTACATAAAAGAGATGTAACAAAAGTAAAATTGACAGACCTTGATAAAAGATTGTATACAGAGAGTGAAAGAGACTGTAGACTCAAGGATGATACTGAAATTTCAATCTTGGGTCACTGGGAAGATGATGGTGTTCTCAAGAGTAAAAGAGAAATTAGGCAGAAAGAAGGGTTTCAGAGAAAGAAGTTGAGAATTGTTTTGGACACATTGAGTTCAAGATATCTGTGGGATCTCTACTTTTATATATCCAATAGAAAGTTGAAGATTAAATTAAGTTCAAAATAGGTAAATAAATTTTAGAGTCATTTTACCAACTGAAATAGAGGAGGAAAAAGAAGATGATTCCTTGTCAAGCAACTGAATCTCAGGTTCTCACCTGATAGGTTGAGAAAGCCACCACAAGTCATATAAATATTCTTATAACATAGTAATAGTGATAAAAAACTAATTGCCACCTCAAATTTTATGCATTCTTTCAGAACTATAGTTCTCAAAACCCCCTATGATGTGTTTTATTTTACTAAGGCAACAAGAATGGGTGAATTAGTTCAAATCAAAATAAATGTACTTATATAGAATAGGAAGATAAGTGACTAAAACTATTTGCCATAATGTACACATAAGGTAGACTCTTCAATGGATACTATATTTGTGGGATGACATATGTGCAAAGACTACATGGAGCTAGAGAGTATGGAGTATGCATGAATGGGTAATGAGTACCAACTAAGTACTTATGTGGCAAAGGCATATAAATAAAGGACACATAATTAGGGGAATAAGTGGCTAGAGTGCAATCATGACCAGGTCAACAACCATCTTTATAACTGGAGTATTGTCTATGTCCCCTGGCTACGAAATAAAGTTTTTTCTGTTTTAGTTTCATTTCTGCTCCATTTGGTTGTCAAATTCCTTAAGGGTTCTAGAGTTCTTATAATCATTGAACTGTTCTTTGATGCCTTCTGCTGGACTTTAACCTTTTGTGGGACATCTGCAGCTATAAAATACCAATTGCTGAATTGTAGTGACTTGTTAATCTCTCCCTAATGAGCACACAATTAATTATGTTTCAACCCTGCTCAACTAGTTTTAGTGGATCCTTATTTCCTCTAGAGTAAAATGTAAACTTCTCTGTTTAGTATTTAAGACTTTATATTCTGGCTTTGTCCTACTTTTGCAGACTTTTTACACATCACTCTCTTTGAAGAATTCTATAGATAAGAAAAATTGGCTTTCATTCTATCTCTCTCACCTAAAACTCCATTTATTGTCTTCATGCCACTGAAAAAGCTATTCCAACATGTTTGGAATGCATGTGTCTCTTAAAATCCATTTTCTCCCTTAATAGTTCACATTAAAAAATGATAGTATGAAGTCTTTCATGATTCAGCCTACATCACTAATGGCAAACATTTTAGAGATTGCATGCCCAAACTGCAACCCTCATTCTCCATGTGATCCCTGCCTCTTACCCCAGACAGAGGAGGGAGGAAGGGCTCCCATTGGGCTTTTGGGCAGAGAGTCGGGGCATATAAGAAATGTCCTCACATACATGGAGAGGTTGAAGTGAGCAGCCCCTTCCAGCATGTGTACCATAGGTTCATCAACACAGGTCTAGATACTTGTGTTTCTCTCCTCTAATAAATTGCCTTGTGCTTTCTTTGAACATATTTTACGTTTATTTAGAACTATATATGTAGAATTCTTGAGGAAAGAAACTATGCCTTGACATATGTTTTTGTCTTTATATCACAATGGTCTTAAATAATTCCAGGTACATTAAAAGACCCCTGAAAAATACTTCTTACCAAGTGAACAACACTTTATTATCTAATATGTGACAGGTACTATGCAAAGCACTTCAAAAATATTATCCAATTAATCCCAACAATAATCTTATAAGTTAGGAGCTCTAATCACCTTCCATTCCATGGTAAGGAAATTGAGGAAGACAGAGAAGTTAAGTAACTTATCTAGGTCATACAGTTTGTATCTGAAATTAGAAATTTGATTGTAATTTAGGTCTTTCTGATACTTGAACCAAGATCCTACCTACTATATCACTCAACTTCCCCTGGGAGAGACAAATTTTTATATTAGAAAAGTTGCTAAGAGATCACCAAAGATTCTGCCCTATATTTTCACAGTTCCAATGATTTTCTGATTGAAAATCTTAAAGTACATCTTACTTTGTGAAAAGCCTCCATGGACATAGCCAGCCTAACTACTACCAGGAGTATTCATGCTTTCTCTTCCTATCAGCTTCACTATGTCCCTTCAATACCTATAATGGCTAAACTATGGTCACTTTTGCTCTTTTTCTAGCCATACTATACACTGAGAAAGCTGCTAGCATTTCTTTTTTTTAAATATTTATTAATATTCGTTTCTAACATAGTTACATGATTCATGCTCCTACTTTCCACTTCACCCCCTGCACTCCTCACCATAGCCGACGCACATTTGCACTGGTTTTATCATGTGTCGTTGATCAAAACCTATTTCAAAATTGGTGTTAGTTGCATTGGTGTGGTAGTTTCGAGTCTACATCCTCAATCATGTCCTCCCCAACCCATGCATTCAAGCAGTTGTTTTTCTTATATGTTTCCTCTCCTGCAGTCCTTCCTCTGAATGTGGGTAGCGTCTTTACCATAAATCCCTCAGAATTGTCCTGAATCCTTGCATTGCTGCTGGTACAGAAGCCCATTACATTCGATTTTACCATATTATATCGGTCTCTGTGTACAATGTTCTTCTGCCTCTGCTCCTTTCACTCTGCATCAGTTCTTGGAGGTCATTCCAATTCACATGGAATTCCTCCAGTTTATTATTCCTTTTAGCACAATAGTATTCCATCACCAGCATATACCACAATTTGTTCAGCCATTCCCCAATTGGACATACCCTGCTTTTCCAGTTCTTTGCCACCACAAAAAGCGTAGCTATAAATATTTTCATACAAGTCTGTTTATCTATGATCTCTTTGGGGTACAAACCCAACAATGGTAAGGCTGGATCAAAGGGCAGAAATTTTTTTATAGCCTTTTGAGCATAGTTCCAAATTGCCAGCCAGAATGGCTGGATCAGTTCACAGCTCCACCAGCAATGCATTAATGTCCCAATTTTGCCACATCCCCTCCAACATTCATTACTCTCCCCTTCTTTCATTTTAGCCAATCTGCTAGGTGTGAGGTGATACCACAGAGTTGTTTTGATTTGCATTTCTCTAATTATTAGAGATTTAGAACACTTTCTCATGTGCTTATTGATACTTTCAATTTCTTTATCTGAAAATTGCCTATTCATGTCTCTTGCCCATTTATCAATTGGGGAATGGCTTGATTTTTTATACAATTGCTTTAACTCCTTGTATATTTGAGTGATTAGACCCCTGTCAGAGTTTTTTGTTATAAAGATTTTTCCCAATTTGTTGTTTCCCTTCTGATTTTGACTACATTGTTTTTGTTTGTACAAAAGCTTTTTAGCTTAATATAATCAAAACCATTTAATTTACATTTTGTAATTTTCTCTAACTCTTGCTTGTTCTTAAAATCTTTCCTTTCCCAGAGATCTGACAAGTATACTATTCTGTGTTCACTTAACTTATTTATAGTTTCCCAATTTATATTCGAGTCATTCACTCATTCTGAATTTATCTTGGTGTAGGGTGTGAGGTGTTGATCTAAACCTAATCTCTCCCATATTGTTTTCCAATTTTCCCAGAAGTTTTTGTCAAATAGTGGATTCATGTCCCAAAAGTTGGGCTCTTTGGAATTATCATACACTGTCTTGCTGACATCATTAACCACCCCGAGTCTATTCCACTGATCCTCCCTTCTGTCTCTTAGCCAGTACCATATTGTTTTGATGACTGCTGCTTTATAGTATATTTTAATATCTGGTACTGCTAGGCCCCCTTCCTTCACATTTTTTTCATTATTTCCCTTGATATTCTTGATCTTTTGTTATTCCAAATGAAATTTGTTATAGTTTTTTCTAATTCAGTAAAGAAGTTTTTTGGTAGCTTGATAGGTATGGCACTAAATAGGTAAATTAATTTGGGTAGAATGGTCATTTTTATTATGTTAGCTCGTCCTACTCCTGAGCAATCAATGGCTTTCCAATTGTTTAGATTCAGTTTTATTTGTTTGGAAAGTGTTTTGTAGTTGTTTTCGTATAATTGCTGTGTTTGTTTTGGTAGATAGATTCCTAAGTATTTTATATTGTCTGGGGTGATTTTAAATGGTGTTTCTCTTTCTACTTCTTGCTGCTCTAGTGTATTGGAAATGTATAGAAATGCTGATGATTTATGTGCATTTATTTTGTATCCTGCAACTTTGCTAAAGTTGTTGATTATTTCTACAAGCTTCTTAGTTGATTCTCTAGGATTTTTTAAGTATACCATCATATCATCTGCAAAGAGTGATAACTTAGTCTCCTCCTTGCCTATTTTGATACCTTCAATTTCTTTTTCTTCTCTAATTGCAACTGCTAGTGTTTCTAGTACTTTGTTGAATAATAGAGGTGAAAATGGGCATCCTTGTTTCACTCCTGATCTTATTGGGAAGGCTTCTAATTTATCACCATTGCATATGGTGTTTGTTGATGGTTTTAGGTATATACTGTTTATTATTTTTAGGAAAGGTCCTTCTATTCCTATACTTTCCAGTGTTTTCAATAGGAATGGATGCTGTATTTTGTCAAAGGCTTTTTCAGCATATATTAAGATAATCATGTGATTTTTGTTTGTTAGACTGTTGATATGGTCAATTATGTGGATGGTTTTCCTAATGTTGAACCATCCTTGCATTCCTGGTATAAATCCCACCTGATCATGGTGGATGATCTTCTTAATTACTTGCTGGAGTCTCTTTGCTAGTATTCTATTTAAGATTTTTGCATCTATGTTCATTAGAGAGATTGGTCTGTAGTTTTCTTTCTCTGTTTTTGATCTCCCTGGCTTTGGAATCAGTATCATATTTGTGTCATAAAAAGAATTTGGTAGGACTCCTTCTTTACTTATCATATCAAATAATTTGTATAGTATTGGGATTAGTTGCTCTTTGAATGTCTGATAGAATTCACTTGTGAATCCACCAGGCCCTGGTGATTTTTCTTAGGGAGTTCTTTGATGGCTTGTTCAATTACTTTTTCTGATACGGGTTTATTTAGGTATTCTATTTCTTCTGTTGTTAATCTAGGCAATTTATATTTTTGTAAATATTCAACCATATCTCTTAAATTGTTATATTTATTGCCATATAATTGAGCAAAATCATTTTTAATGATTGCCTTAATTTCCCCTTCATTAGAGGTGAGGTCTCCCTTTTCATCTTTGATACTGTAAATTTGGTTTTCTTCTTTCCTTTTTTTTATTAGATTGACCAGTACTTTGTCTTTTTTATCTGTTTTTTCAAAATACCAGCTTCTAGTCTTATTTATTAATTCAATAGTTCTTTTACTTTAGATTTTATTAATTTCTCCCTTGATTTTTAGTATTTCTAATTTAGTTTTCATCTGAGGGTTTTTAATTTGCTCACTTTCTAATTTTTGAGTTGCATACCCAATTCATTAATCTCTGCTCTCCTTAATTTGTTAATATATGCACTCAAGGGTATAAATTTTCCCCTGAGTACTGCCTTGGCTGCATCCCACAGAGTTTGGTAGGATGTCTCATCATTGTCATTCTCTTCAATGAAATTGTTGATTGTTTCTATGATTTCTTCTTTGACTAATTAATTTTGGAGAATTATATTATTTAATTTCCAATTAGTTTTTGATTTGCCTGTCCAGGTGTCCTTACTAATTATTATTTTTATTGCATTATGATCTGAGAAGGTTACATTTATCATATCTGCTCTTTTGCATTTGTTTGCAATATTTCTATGCCCTATTACATGGTCAATCTTTGTGAATGTATCATGTGCAGCTGAAAAGAAGGTGTATTCCTTTTTACCCCTATTTATTTTTCTCCACATATCAATTAAATCTAATTTTTCTAGGACTTCATTCACCTCTCTAACCTCTTTCTTATTTTTTCATTTGATTTATCTAGATCTGAAAGAGGAATATTTAGATCTCCCACTATTATGGTTTTAGTATCTATTTCCTTCTTGAGCTCTGCCAATTTCTCCCTTATGAATTTGGATGCTATACCACTTGGTGCATATATATTGAGCAGTGTTATTTCCTCATTGTTTATACTGCCTTTAATCAGGATGTAATGACCTTCCCTGTCTTTTTTAATCATATCTATTTTTACTTTGGCTTTGTCAGAAATCACAATTGCCACTCCTGCCTTCTTTTTCTCATTTGATGCCTAAAAGATTTTGCTCAAGCCCTTAATCTTAAACTTGTGTATGTCCACCCACCTCATATGTGTTTCTTATAGACAACATATGGTAGGGTTTTGGTTTCTAATACACTTTGCTATTTGCTTCTGTTTTATGAGCAAGTTCATCCCATTCACATTCAGAGTTATAATTATCAGTTGTGCATTTGCTGACATTTTCGTATCCTCCCCTATTCCTACCCCTTCTTTTTAAACTATTTCCTTTTAAACCAGTGATTTGCTTTAAGCCGGTATCCCTTATCCCCTCCCTTGATTAACTTCCCTTTCTACCTCCTCCCTTATTATTCCCCTCTTTTAATTTTAAAGGCCTAATGAATTCCCTGCCCCTTCTTCTCCCCTCCCTTTTTTGACCTCCCCACTCCCCTGCTCCCCTTGGTTTATCCCTTCTGACTTTCTCAGTACGGTTAGATAGAGTTTTATATCCCAATGGATAATATAGCTACTCTTCCCTCTCCGGGTTGATTACTCTGAGAGTAAGGTTTAAATATTACCTCTTAATGCTCTCTTCTTCTCCTTCTTATAATAGTATTTGTCTCCTCCCCTTCCCATGCCCTCTTTGTTTGTAATAGAATATCCTATTTTTCTCATTCTCTCAAGTTTCTCTTGGTGTCCCCTGCTATTCACCCCCCTCTTTCCCACCCCCGTATCATCTTAGACCATTTAGTATTCCACCCTCTCCCTATGAATTATTCTTCTCATTACTATAATAGTGAATACTATAATAGTGAATAGAGTTCACTACAGAGAATTATACATAGCTCTACATAGGAATACAGATAATTAGATCTTACTGAAGCCCTTAAAAAGGCAAATTTAAAAATTATGAGTTTTCTTTTTTTCCCCTCTGTTTCTTATTTACCTTTTCATGTTTCTCTTGATTTTTGTAGTTGGATATCAAACTTTCCATTTAGTCCTGGTCTTTTCTGTGCAAATACTTGGAAATCATCAATTTTGTTGAATGCCCATACTTTCCCCTGGAAGTATATAGTCATTTTCAATGGGTAATTGATCCGTCGCTGAAGGCCCAGTTCTCTTGCCTTTCTGAATATCATATTCCAAGCCTTGCGGTCTTTTAGAGTGGAGGCTGCCAGATCCTGTGTGATCCTGATTAGTGCTCCTTGATATTTGAATTGTCTCTTTCTGGCTTCTTGTAAGATTTTTTTCTTTTATTTGAAAGTTCTTGAATTTGGCTATTATATTCCTTGGCATTGCCCTTTCTGGGTCTAGTGTAGAGGGTGATCTATGGATCCTTTCTATGTCTATATTGCCCTCTTGTTGTAGAACTTCAGGGCAATTTTGCTGAATAATTTCTTTTAGTATGGAGTCCAAATTTCTATTAATTTCTCCTTTTTCAGGGAGACTAATGATTCTCAAATTGCCTCTTCTGGACCGGTTTTCTTGGTCTGTCACTTTCTCATTGAGATATTTTATGTTTCCTTCTATTTTATCTGTCCTTTGACTTTGTTTTATTTGTTCTCGTTGTCTTGAGAGATCATTAGCTTCTAATTGCTCATTTCTAGCCTTTGGGGACTGGTTTTTGGCTATAATATTTTGGTTTTCAGCTATGATCTTTTGGTTTTCCTTTTCAACCTGGTCATTTCTGGTGTTTAATTTGCTTATCAGTTTGATTTCTAGCCTCACTTTTGAATTGCAAAATTCTGCCTTTTAAACTGTTATTTTCTTGCCTGATTTCCTTTTGAGCTATTTCCCATTTCTCTAGCCAAATCTTTTCAAACTTTTTCGTCATCTCATATGTGAACTCTTCAAGAGCTTGTGACCAGTTTTCATTATTTTGGGAGGGTCCAGATTCTTGTTTGTTCTCCTCTTCTGTTTGCTTGGTTGTCTGGATTTTCTCTGTGTAAAAGTTGTCAAGTTTTAAAGATTTCTTCTTCTTGTTGTTAATCTTTCTCTTTTGGCTTTTCTGATTCTGCGTTGCCATTGTTAGGCCAGCCCGTTCTCAGGTTTATCCTCATGCTGACTCAGGTCTGGTTTTTCTCAAGGTCAAGCCCCTTGGTGGACCCCCTTGCTTGGTCCTCTGCCAGAGGCTGCTTTACAAGTCTCAGGGCGCTGCTTCCACAGTCGTATACCTGTCTGCACTGGTTCCCCACTCAGGGTTTCAGAGCCGTTGCTCACGCACGCCTGTGTACACCTGTGCTGGGACCTGAGCTCTGTGTCCGCACTCAAAGTCCATGCAAGTTCTTTAACCTTTTGGGGTCCTAAGCCTTGCTGTTCTCAGGAACAGTCCCTGGAGCTACCAATGACTCAGTGGGTGCCCCAAACTTGCTCTATTTCTCCTGAGCTGGCTTTGGCTTTGTAGGTGGTGTGGTGTGTGTGTGTGGGGGGGGGGTTGCTCAGCTAGCAATTTAGTGGGAGCAATTTCACCCCTTTATAGCATGGAAATGCCCCGATTCCATGTACCTTCCACACTGCACCCTGTTGTGGGGTCCCTCCATTCGTCTGGATTTGTTTTTATGTCCCCTTGAAGAGTCCTGTATGTTTTGGTTAGGAGAGGTTAAGCACTGCTTTTTACTCTGGCGCCCTCTTAACCAGGAACCCAGCTGCTAGCATTTCTGAAGCTAACTCCAATAATAGTGCTGATAAGACATAGGAGAAAATGATGATTACATCTAGTTAAGTAAAAGAAATAAAAATTACATTTTTTCAGCATATTAGCCCCCCTTTTTATAATTTCAGGACACTTTGTTTCTATATTCAACACAACTTATTACTTCAGTGTGGAATTGATTGACCTATTCTATAAAAAAATAGATGAATGATGTTTATGATTACTTTGGTTATGTAAGTTGTGTACTTTTGAAGTTAGGAAATGCCTGTTGTTCAACAAATGCTTATTAAATGAGTTCATATAAAGTATTTAACTCCCACAGGTTTTTGAAATAGTTAAATCAAAGTGATTAACATGTCAGCATGAAAGGGGCAAGTGGGAAAAATAAATAGATTTCCAAACCGTTAAATATAGCTGTAGAGTATTACAAATGGCAACTAAAAAGAGTTTAAATGAGTTGAAATATCTCTTCAGAATTAACATATTAAGGGAAATGTGTCTCTGAAGGCAACAAAGCTCCCTATCGTATCTAATATCAAGAACCTTAGTGCACTCTGCCCTTCTTCATAATTATTTCTGGGATTTAAATGACTCTGTTTTCTCTTTGCCACTGTGGAGAAAAGAGGAAAATGACTTTTAAATAAATTATTCAGACATAGGTTTCAATACAATCTTCAATAGCTTCTCTCCTTTAATAAAAGATGATACAAAGCTTTTAATATTATTATGATTAGTCCAAAGACTATATATTGAATAGTTTTGTTTAGCAAAATTAAAAAATATTTCCAAATTAGATATGCCTGAAAAATTATGACACACATATGCATTACATACATATTGCATTTTAAATGAATTCTTAATAACTGAGGGGAAAATACATTGATATAACTTATATTTTAAGTTTTGATTATTCACTTCTAGATTTGCATGCATACCACTTTGATCTTCTTTCTATCATGATGAAGCAGCTAAGTTGGATGGGTGACCAGCAGTAAATTGCTTTCATTGTAAATTAGAACACTTATAATCATTTCAGCATGATGTAAGCTTATGACTTGGATTCTGTATAGTATAGTCTTCTTTTAGACAAAGTTTAGATCATCCTATGTGAAAGGAATATTTTCCAAAAGTTCTAGTTATGAGACAACTACAAGAGACTCATCATGAAAAAAGCTATCCAAACATAAAAGGAACAGATGGAGTCTGAATGCCATTTGAAGGATACCACTTTACAATTTATTTCCTTTATGAGCTTCTTTCCTTCATAAGTGATGTGGGTCTTCTTTCACAACATGATGAACATAGAAATATGTACTGCAAGATAACATATGGGTAACCTATATCATGTAACCTACTGTCTCAGAAAGGGGGAGGAGAGAATACAATTCACAATATGTCAGAAAAAGATTACTAAAAATTGTATCTATGTGTAATTGGGAAAAATATGATTTTTTTAAAAATCAAGGACCAGTCAAGTGACACATATTCAATATATCACAGTACTCCCCAGTAGTTCTAGCATCAAATACAAATGAGGCTTTTTTCACTTTAAGCTATTTATGACCTAAATTCCTACTTTTCTAGTCTTCTTACACTTTATTTTATTAATATACTCTTTGATTAACACTGACCTCCTGGCTGTTCCATGAACAAGACTCTCTGCATGTCTAAATTCAGGACATTTTTTCTTGCTTTCTCCTTTACCTATATAATCTTCTTCTTCCACTGAAATACTGAACTTCTTGCCTTCCTTATGTCTCAGCTAAAATCTCACCATCTCCTGGTACACTTCTCTAAGCCATTTTAATTGTCAACTCATTATTTCTTATTTATCCTCATTTAGCTACATAGCAAGCTTTGTGTGTATGCGTGTGTGTGTGTGTGTGTGTGTGTGTGTGTGTGTGTGTGTGTATTGCATGTGGTCTACCCAATTGGTTAGTAATCTCTTTGAAGGCATGGATAGTCTTTTTGTATCCTTTGTGCTTCACACATAAAAGGCACTGAAATGATTATTGATGTAATGACATCTTGCAATGCAATATGAAAAGCAAAACGATTGACAGTTAGCTGTTAGAACTTGGAATGAGCTGAGCTTGGCAGCTTAGCAGGTGCAAATTCAGTTGATGGGAGACTATAAAAGGAGGATTTGAACTGAGACAGAGATCTCAATTTTGAGAGAAGGATTGACGGGAGGCCTTGGTTGGGCTTGGAGAGGCTGAAGGTCAACTTAAGATACCAGCAACCAGCACTGATCATTTCCATAGTCTCAAGTCCTGTATTATCCTATACTGAACATCCTGATTCTAGTTCACTCATTGAGAAGAAGCATCATCATTTACCATCAAATAACCTGATTCAGGTTAAAACAGTCTGGTTCTGCCAGGCTGGTAACTGGCAAACTAACCATTGACAACTGACAAGCTTGAATACCCTGATTACCTTCAATTCATATACCATCTTTGTCATCAATAGCTTAGGCCAAGGATCTCTTATACCCATCTTTCCCATCATTTCCCTACTTCCCTCTCCAAGCCTGTTATTATTAAATCTTTAAATTAACCTAAAGTGAATGGCATATTTATCCTAGAGATTAGTGAATATATCTTTGGGTATTTGAAGGAAGAGGAGATTTATTTCAACTGTAGAAAGGTTTGAATCATAGTCAACCAGTATTATCCATATTGAGCTGGGATAGACAGTTAGAGGAAGCTGTGTATTCTTAACCACAGATACTTCACATAACTATCTATCTACTCTGGGACACTGTCATACTGAAGTTGGGTGCAGCAGATTCACTATAAATATTTCTGTGGTCCTTTGTGTTTTACCAAAACAACTTGTGTACTACACTTAGGAATCTTCCACACTCATTCAGCTTTAGCTCATCATAACACCAGGATACTTTTGACATTGATTGATTGAAGTACTGGAGCATAGCTGAGCTAAATTTTTTCTAAGTTTTTAAATAAAAATATTGGATGCGTTAATTAAATTGAGTAAGAGTCTATAAAATATGTTACAAGGAAGGACAGAGAATGATTCAAACAAATTAGGATTCAAGTTGCTAACTTGTGGTATTCTCAATAGTTTCAGATATATGTATGTATTTTCCGTTTTTCTCCATGTGCACATATCATGTCTTTATTAAAAGAGCAGCTTCCACTAAATTGTGAGATAAAAAGACTCGAGTGAAAATCAGAAAGAAGAAACAGAAGAAGAAATAGAGGAAGACTGAATGTAAAAAAAAAGGAAAAATGGAGAGTCAGAAATAAAAGTTGAAAAGAAAGTGGGAAATGACGTAGGGACAAGAAAAGAAGATAGGAAAGGAAAGAACAAAGAAAAGAAAGAATGATACAAAAGAGAAAGAAGAAAAGACTTAATATGGGATTCTGTGATTGGCAATTCCTCAAAGTTGGGATTTATTACTTGCAATCTTGTCTTGATTTAGATTTTTGAATCCAATCTTTTTTCTTTTAATCATACATCTCCTTTAATCCCATGATATTTCCTAAAAAAATGTTAATTTATTTTTCAAAGATTCAGAGAAATTAACTGAATTATGGTACTAATAGAAAAGTTCAGGAAATTTTAAATTTAAATACTATTTTGCCATGCTACCCATTATTCTAACAAAATGGCACATAACTAAAGAATTCAGGTCGACTCTTTTTTGGCATGGCCTGGCACAGTGAAGATCAAAGAAGTAGTAAAATCATAAACTTTTGACTGAATGTTTTATTAGGTTGAGCCAATCAATCTCAACTAAAGAGATCATGTCATTTTCAGACTGCATAATTGCCAAGCTATTACAATCTATACAAAAAGTATTTTAATTAAATTATCTTTAGGAAAATTTAATTTTGAGCTTTATATCTTAGAAATCATTTAGACTGGTCTCCTGAAAGTTTTCTTCAAGTAGCATAATTAATAACAGCTTAAAAAGTTACAGTGATTCTTTTCATCTACCAATCAACTTCCAAAGCAAATCTTTAATCCTTTCTGTCCTATCCTGTAGTATAGTAAAATAAACCTGATTTACAATCAGACAAATTGAATTTGAATTCTGTTTCTACTATTTATTATTTATGTAAATTTGAAAAATATACATAGCAGGTCTAGGTCCATTTCTTCTTATGTAAAATGAAGAGCCATTGAATATATGATTTCTATGGACCCTCTAAGTTATAAACCATAAGAGTTTATAATCCTATATCATCTATTCTACATCAATTGATTTTCTATAACTCGTTCCTTTTCTCCATTCAATGAGGTATTACTATAATTGTTATCACCAGTAGTACTAGTGATGGTAATAGTACTACGTTGACACTTATAACAGCCTCCTTATCTGAGATTCTTGTGTCATGTGGCTTACTAGAAGAAGATAATGTTAATTGTTCAGGTAAGGAAATTAATTTGCTGAGTAATATATCTAAATTGTCCACCTTGTGGCACAAGACTTGAAGCATTGTTTTCATTTTGGGTTCTCTATGGTGTATTCCAGAATTACCTCCCTAAGATTCTTTTTATCCTCAGATACTAGCCTACAGAGGGAAGTCAGTCTGGGAATAGAGAAACTGCTTCAGCCACAATCAAACCCTCACTTTGTTTGAAAAGCTACAGAGTTTGGTTTAGTCTAAAATTAATCTAGGTGATAAAATGAATATTGATCAAGTCATTAAAATGTGAAATATATTTCTTTCTGGGACTTTAACCGTCACCCAGTTTGGACTCCTTTTTTAGTTCAGATCATTCATATAATTCAGAGACTTAGAACAATTTTATCACAAATTATAGTTGCCTACCTTGATTTGTTAAATGTAACTGAGATATTCCAATCAAACTCATTTACATTTCATAGGAAAAATGGAATGTAATAAGAGAAAAGAGTATAGAATCAAGTACTAGAATCAATTGAAATCAAGGACAACTGTGAGGACAAGCTGACCATTTTTCCCATAACTTTCATTTACTAGCTCACAAAACCTGGAAATCTCAGAAACTTTGAATCTCTTTTTACAGTTATCATCCTTACTTTTAAATTCATATTAGTTTCTCTTCTACTTCACTGAATGCCAGTAACCTATATATCATGATGGGTCAAGAATGATATGTTCTCTGTGCCTCTTCATGAGGTCCTAGTTACTGACTATTTGGATTTCTGAAAATCAAGACTTATTTACATATTATTGATAGTTGCATTGGTGTAGTCATTTCAAGTGTACATCCCCAATCATGTCTGCATCAACCTATGTGTTCAAGCTGTTGTTTTTCTTTCAACCAATTATTCTTGAAAAATTGATCATGTGGAGAAAGTGAGATCACAATTAATCTGCCAGTCTTCAACCATAAAATTTCCTCTCTTCAGCTAAAAAATTTGCTACTTGTTCTATCTTGAGATTTAGGGTTTTGTTCTTACTAATTCCTCCTTACCTTTCTCCATTATGAAGTTTAGGCAAAAAAAAGAAAAACAACTAATTTTCACAAACTTTCAACTTTAGCAAAAGATTTACCATTTTCCCCTCAATAATCCAATATTACATATGAAAAGGTAATCATCATTCAAAAATCTCTGAGGAAATGTGAAAGTATATGAAATATAATTTCATTTTACTTCTTACAGTAAATGTCAGTGCCAGGCATGTCTATACTACTTAAAGCTTTATCACATTTTTTACAACCTGGAAATATATCAAATAGATGAGTCTTCTTTTTTAAAAATATCTCTGATGAAAATGGATAAATGCTGATAATTCTATGTTTTTTGAGTCACAATCAGAGGACATCAAATTCAAAACTCTAAAGTGATAGCTGTTGTTTGTATTCAATGCATTATTCTCCATTTTGTCAACATGGAATCAAATTATATCTCAATAGTACATGAGATTCTAAATTCACTTACCCTCATAAGAAAAAATATTAATCAGTCATGGAACACTCTATGTTGCCTGACTCTATAGAAGGCCATTAGTAATGCTTTTTGATTAGCAATCTATAGTCAGTTCATTTTCTCATGAATGTTCTCAATGTCTACACTTTAGTCTTTAGACTAATTATCATATAAATGTTCTAAGTTCCTTAACCTTAGTCTTTTATTTGCTAGAGAACTTTTGGCAACAAGATGGGCCATCATATAATCTGTAAAAAGTGATAGTTTAATTTCCTCATTGCCTACTTTAATCCCTTCAATTTATTTTTCTTCTCTAATTGCTACTGCTAGCATTTCTAATACAAAAATAAAAAATAGTGGTGATATTGGGCATCCCTGCTTCACTCCTGATCTTATTGGTAGGCCTCCAACTTATCCCCACTGCAGATGATACTTCCTGATGGTTTTAAAAGAATAATATTTATTATTTTGAATAAAGGACTTTCTATTACTATACTTTCTAATGTTTTTAATAGCAATGGGCATTGTGTTTTGTCAAAGGCTTTTTCTGCATCTATTGAGGAAATCGTGTTATTAATCATGATTTCTGTTACTTTGGTTATTTATGGACAATTATGTGGATGGTTTTCCTAATGTTAAACTAGACTTGCATTCTTGGTATAAATCCCACATGGGCAGAGTGAATAATCCTTTTAATGACTTGATATAGTGTCTTTGCTAGTATTTTATTTAAGATTTTTGCATCTATCTTCACTAAGGAGATTGATCTGTAGTTTTATTTCTTTGTTTTTCGTTTTTGAGGCTTGGGAATCAGTACCATATTTGTGTCATAAAAAGAATTTGATAGGACTCCTTTTTTTGCTTGCTTTTTCAAATATTTCATGTAGTATTGGGATTAGTTGTTCTTTGCATGTTTGATAGAATTCACTTGTGAATCCATCTGGCCCTGGGGATTTTTTCTTAGGTAGTTCCTCGATGGCTTGTTCAATATCTTTTTCTGAGATGGAGCTACTTAAGTATTCTATTTCCTCTTTTGTTAATCTAGATATTTTATATTTTTGTAAATATTTTCCCATTTCCCCTATATTGTCATATTTATTGCCATATAATTAGGCAAAGAAGTTCTTAATAATTACCTTAATTTTCTCTTCATTAGAGTAAGATTACCTTGTTCCTTTTTAATACTGTTAATTTTATTCTCTTTTTTTAATTAGATTTACCAGTACTTTGTTTGATTTTTTTTACAAAGTATCAGCTCCTAGTCTTATTTATTGGTTCAATAGTTATTTAATTTCAATTTTATTAATTTCTCCTTTAATTTTTAGGATTTCCAATTAGTTTTTATTTGGGGATTTTTAACTCATTCATTTTCAATGTTTTTTAGTTGCAAGCCCAATTCATTAATCTCCTCACTCTCTGTATAGGAACTTAAGGATATAACATTTCCCCTGACTAGTGCTTTAGCTATATTCCATAGATTTTGATATGTAATTTCCTGAAATTAGTAAATTTTTCTATGATTTGTTTTTTTACCCACCAGGTTTTGAAGAATTAGGTTATTTAGTTTCCAATTAATTTTAAATTTGCATCTCTATATTCCCTTGCTAATTATAATTTTTATCAAATTATGATCTGAAAATTTTGAATTTATTTTTTTCTGCTTTTTTGAATTTTTTCCAGTTTTTTATGCCCTAGTACATGATGGATCTTTGTATATGCACCATGTGCTACTGAAAAGAAAGTATAATCCTTTTTATCCCTGTTCAATTTTCTCCAGATATCTATTAACTCTAATTTTTCTAACATTTCATTCATTTCCCTCACTTCTTTCTCATTTATATTTTGGTTCAATTTATGTAGTTTTGATAGGAGAAGATTGAGGTACCCTACTAGTATGATTTTACTATTGTGTGATTAATAATAAACCTTATAAAATAAAAAATTTAACACTATTTCCTCTTTAAGCTCCTTTAGTTTCTCCTTTAGAAATCTGGATGCTGAAGATGCTACAGAGTAGAAACAAGGCACTGAAACTTCCTAACCCACCTACACATGATACCTCAAAAGGACACAAAAACCAAATCCAGATGAATGAAGGGACCCCACAAGAGGGTGCAGCATTGTAGCTACATGGGATCTGGGTATATCAATGCTATAAGGGGGTGAAATAGCTCTCATTAAAATGTGAGCTGATCACCCCCTCCTTCTATACCATCTATAGTGCAAAAGTCAGCCCACAAGAACTAGAGCAAGCTTGAGGCATTCACTAAGTTCTTGTCAGCTACCTGGGACCACCAGGGGCTGGTTCCCAAGAGCAGCAAGACATAAGACCCCAAGAGGCTAAAGAGTGCAGACTTTGAACACAGACCTTGAGCATGGACCTTGGGTGAGGACCTAATGTTGAGGGTGCTGGACTGTGGAAGCAGTGAGTTGAGAATCTTAAAGGAGCCTCTGGCAAAGGAGCAAGCAAAGGGACCACCAGAAGGCTTGACCTTGAGAACAACTAGACTTGAGACCCCAGGAGCCTAAAGAGAGCAGACCTTGGACATGAGGATAAAGCTCAGAGGGGCAGCACTGTGTTGTGACTCAGGCAAAAACTGTTCCACAGTTCTATTGAAAGAGAACCTTCCTGCTTCACCCAGACTTCTGACTAAGAAAGAAAAACAGCATAGTAATAATGGCAAGCAATGCCTAAGAACTACTCAAGAGAATGAACAAGAAAACATTAACACTCAATAACTTCTACACAGAAAAAATCCAGACAACAGAGCAGACAGCAGAGGAGGACAAACAGGTAATCACATCCAAATCTTCCCCCCAAAATGAAAATTGGTCACAAGCTCTTGAAGAGGTCAAATCTGAGATCATGAGAAATATGGAAGAGATTTGGTGAGGGAAGTGGGAAATAGCTCAAAAGGAAATTAGCAGTTTAAAAGGCAGAAATTCCCAATTGGAGAAAGATGATCCCAAATCAAAAGAATTGATAAGCAAATTGGATACCAAAATTAAATAACTGTAAAACAGGATAGACCAAACTGAAAAGGAAAATCAGAAGATTATAGCAGAAAACAAGTCTCTAAAGATCAGAATTGGATAAGTAGAAGCCAATGATCTCACAAGACAGCAAAAACTAATAAAGCAAAGTCAAAAGAATGACAAAATAGAAGGAAACATGAAATATCTCAATGACAGAATGACAGATCAAGAAAACAGGTCTAGAAGAGACAATTTGAGAATCATTGGTCTTCCTGAAAAAGCAGAAATTAATAGAAACTTGGACAACATACTACAAGAAATTATCCAAGAAAATTGCCTGATGTTCTTCAACAAGAGAGTAAAATAGACATTGAAAGGATCCATAGATCACCTTCTACACTAAATCCTCAAAAGAAATCTGGATGCTATACCATTTGGTGCATAAATTTTTAGCATTGATATTACTTCATTTTCTGTAGTACATTTTAGGAAGAAGCAATTTCTTTCCTTATCTCTTTGAATGTGATCAATTTTTACTTGAAGTTTGTCTCATATCATGATTGCTACTCTTGCTTTTTTTTTATCTTAGGTGATACATAATAAATTCTGTTCCAGCTTTTTACCTTAAATCTGTGTGTGTCACCCTGCCTCAAATGCATTTCTTATAAACATCATATAGTATGATTCTATTTTTCAATCCACTCTGCTATCCACTTCCATTTTATGGGTGAGTTCATCCCATTCACATTCTGAGTTGTAATTACTAACTGTGTATTTCCCCTGATCTTATTTTCTACTTTTGATCCTATTCTATTCCCTTTCACTCCTTTCCTCCTCACCAGTGTTTTGCTTTTTATTACCCCCTACTTTCTTCTCCCTCTAATTACTTCCCCTTTCCCTTGTCTTATTCCCCTTCTACTTCTATGTAGAGTAAGATATAATTCTATAACCTAATGACTATATTTTTTCTCCTCTCTGAACCAGTTACGATAAACATAAAATTTAAGCACTGCCTGTCACCACCCTTATCCACCCCTCTCCATAATGATTTATGATATATCATTCATCCAATTCTGCCTCTCCCTTCTCTTTTCTCTCAGTGTAATCTTCTTTTTCACCCCTTGATTTGAATATATCATAACATATACATACATATCGTATCATGTATGTTATCTTATTTACATGCACATCATATCATTATACATCATCATAAACATCATATCATCCTAATTAGCTTATTTATGCACCCTCTTTCTAAGTATATTTCTTTTATCTGCTCTACTACTAAGAATAACTTTTGAGAATTATAGATATCTTCTTCCATGTAGAGATATAAACAATTTGATCTTAATGAGTTCCTTCAAATTTTTTTTCTTATTTATCGTTTTAGGCTTCTCTTAGGTCTCTTGTTAGGATTTCACTTTTTTTAAGTCTGGCTTATTCCTCAGGAATGTTTGGGAATTTTCTATTTTATTTAATGTCCATTTTTCCCCCTGAAAGAATATACTCAGTTTTGATGTATAAATGACACTGGGTTGTAAACCTTAATCTCTCCCCTTTCCAAATATTATATCCCATGCCTTTTGATCCTTTAATGTAGAAAGAAGCCACTAGGTCCTTTGTGAACCTGATTGTAGTTCCATGGTATTTGAATGGTTTCTTTCTGACTGCTTGCAGTATTTTCTTCTTGATTTAGGGGCTCTTGGATTTACTTATCATATTCCTGGAAGTTGTCATTTGAGGATTTTTTCCTGGAGGTGGTTTGTGAATTTGAATTCTTTTAGTTTCAATTTCATTTTCTTGATTGTGGTTATTTGAACAATTTTCTTTGATAAGTTCTTGTATTATGATGTCCAAGATTGTTTATTTTTTTAATTATGACTTTCAGGTAGTCCAAAAATTCTTAAATTGTCTCTCCTGGATCTATGTTCCAGGTCAATTGTTTTTTCAATAAGCAATTCATGTTTTCTTTTTTTCATTCTTTTAATTTTGTTTCATTGTTTCTTGATTTCTCATAAAATCATTCATTTCTAGCTCTTCAATTCTAATTTTAAGGTCTCATTTTTCTCTATTAGCTTTTGGGTCTTTCTCTTCCCCACTTTTCCTCTGCCTCTCCTAATTATTTTTTATATCTTTTTTGAACTCTTCCAGAATCTGTGTCCAATCCATAATTTTTCTCTTGAACTTTGAATATGTTTCCTTTATTTTCACTGTCCCCTTCTGTATTTGTGCCTTTATCTTTGTCTCCATAAAAAATCTCAAGAGTTAGGGGTTTTTTTGTTGCTTGCTCAATTTTTCTACCTTTTTACATTTAGGCTCTGTTTTCTGGGAGGTTGGATTACCCTCTTAAAATTCAGTCCTTCCTTGATGGTACTCAACTTATTTTTTGAGTTTTTGCCAGTATTAGTTCTTCAGAGACTGTATGATGGCCTGAAGGTTGGGAGCTCTGAGGGCCTCTTCCCACTGCTAATTCAATTATTCCTTGAGATGCTGATAGCTTAAAGACTTGCTTCAAGCTTGGGTATACACTTTAAATCCCACTCTGTCCTCGATCAGGTCAGGGACTTCTCAAATTCTAGCCCAAGCCTTGGCTGTAAGTTTTTGGTTTCTCTGTGTACTTGATCCAATTAGGCATACAGTTGATTGCCCTTCCCTGGAGCTCCACTCTTGGGTCAATCAACTACCCCAAACTGGGACCTTTGTCTCCACCACAGGTCCAGACTAGGACTCTAGGTTTTGCTCTGGGCCCAAGCAGATCAGTCCACTTCAGCACATACTGCCCTGGGTTAGGATCCTGTACTTTACCACAGGTTTGAAACCTCACGGTATGTGCATTACTATGGACCTATATTTGCCCAGGCAGGGTTTCATGGTCTGAAGCTTGGCTTGGTTCAGGTTCAGAACCTGACACAGCAGATGTGGGGTAGGGTTATGTGAGTTGCTATTTATTCCTTGCTATAGTCCTCTCTCACCCCATTGTCCCAGATGTTCTCTGCTTCCTTTCTGGTCCTTCTTTTCTTGAAAGTCATTTTTCTTAGTCTACTTGTTGGTTCTTTTATTCCTGTATTTGTTTTGTGGTCTTATTTTAATATTGGTTGAAGGGGATTATCATGGTGACCTTGAGTTTCTCTGCTCTACTCTGACATTTTGGCTCTGCCCTCTGTTACTAACTCTTTAATTTTCAACATCACATAAAATTTCCAGACCTTCACTTTCTAATTTTTAATAAAATGGAAAAATAGATAATATTGAAAAGTTTTTTTTCCTAATACCACTTCCAATCACAAGCTCAGTCTCATTTCTCCCTCTTTATATTTTTGAGTAGCTTTGCTTGTGCTATTCTTTGGGATATTTTCTCAGGTTTCTATCTCAGTGTCTCAAGGATATGAGATTCCCTTAGTATAAATACTGCTATCATTATGTAGTATTAGAGAGTGTCCATGCTTTCACCAGGCATTTGCCATCTAGTATAATGCTACCTCTTATAAACTCGTTTGAACTTATAATGATTCAGCTGATCCTTGAATGACTGACAGCTAAATCTATTCTCTGGCTTCATATAGAAGATTTTCCTATTTAAGAGGACTTGGACTATGATACAAATGTGGTGTCAATACCTAATGCAGGAAAAGCAAAAACAAAGAAAGAAAACTATAGATCAATATCCCTAGTGAATGTTGATATTAAAATTTTTAACAAAATGCAAGCAAGAAGATTATAGTAATATATCATAAGGACCACACACTATAACCAGGAAGCTTTTATGCCAGGGATTCATGGATAGTTGAAATTAGGAGAACCATCAACATAATTATCCATATCAAGAGCAAAACCAGCAGAAACCATATGATTATTTTAAAAGATCAAGAAAAAGCTTCTGATAAAAGATAATATCGATTCTTATTAAAAATAAAAAGTAGTAGAGAACATTGGAACAGAGTATTCCTCAAAATGATAAATAGTATCTATCTAAAATCATCAGCAAACATTATCTGTAATAGGGATAGGATAAAAGCCTTCCCAATAAGATTAGAAGTGAAACAAAGATGCCTATTATCACAACTATTATTCAATATTATAGTAGAAATGCTAGCTATAGCAATAAAAGAAGATGAAACGGAAGGAATTAGAATAGGCAATGAAGAAATAAAGCTATCACTCTTTGCAGCTGATATTGATAGTATAGCTAGAAAATCCTAAAGAATAAAAAAAACTAAGAAATAATTAACAACTTTAGCAAAGCTGTAGATTAAAAATAAGTCCATAAAATTCAATAGCATTTCTCTATCCTACCAATAACACCTAATAACAAGAGACAGAAAGAAAAATACCACTTAAAATAAGTATACACCATATAAAATAATTGGGAATCTGCCTGCCAAGACAAATCTAGGAACTATAAAACACTTTTCACACAAATCAAGTCAGATCTACTAGAAAACATTAATTGCTAATGAGTACGCCAAGGAAATATAATAAAAATGATAATTTTTCCTAAATTAATTTGCTTATTTGGGACCATATCAATTAAGCTACCCAAAATTATCTTGTAGAGCTAGAAAAAATAATAACAAAATTCATCTGGAAGAGCAAAAGTTTTAGAAGAACAAGGGAATTCATGGATAAAAAGTTTCAAGAAAGGTGGCTTAACTGTATCAGATCTCAAACTATATTATAAATCAGCAACAATCAAAGAAGTCTGGTACTAGCTAAGAAACAAGAGAACACAACACAAATAGTGAGGCTCTCCGGCTAGATTTGAACTCAGGAAAAGGAATCTAACTGACTTCAAGGCTATTACTCTATCTACTGTCCCACCTATTTAATATTGATAAATTGAGTTAACAGGTAGTATGCGTAGTATGTGCAAGGCAAAGTGCTAAAAGATTAAAGATAAAAAGAAAAGGAAAAGATACAATGAACTGTCAATGCTTATAAACCCTTTCTTTAAAATAACCCAGAGAACTTATGAGACTAAGCATTTTATCCTAATTTTACCAATGAGGTAATTGAGTTAACAGGGAGATTAAATGAATTGCCCACAGTCTAATGGCAAGCACAAATGGGAATCAAAATTGGACTTTCTCATATAAATGATGCCAGAAAATATTCCAAATATTAAACAATGCCTCCTATATGATAATA
Source organism: Gracilinanus agilis (assembly GCF_016433145.1). Lineage (NCBI taxonomy): Eukaryota > Metazoa > Chordata > Mammalia > Didelphimorphia > Didelphidae > Gracilinanus > Gracilinanus agilis. Next base: position 392,867,383 of record NC_058132.1, on the reverse strand, counting down.
ATGTGTGATTTAACTACCTAAACAATATTATTCTATTCAGTTTATGCTATTTCACCTCATTCCTTTTATTTTATTTCTCACCTACTGCCTCTCGCTTCCTTGCCATATCAGTTTCTCTGTTATAAACTAGACACTAATAAAGAAGGCAAAGATTTCTGTAATTAAATATTCTATATTAATGCCTAGTACAGTACATTATGAATATTAAACATTGTCATAATGACATTTGAATAAAACAAAAGAAATGGAATGAGAGAGTTTATACTAGAGAGAAAAGTGGGAAAATCTAGCAAATATTAATGGTAAATTATATTTGGGTCCCCCTTCAATATTTTTTGTGATTTTATCCTCTAAGGTTTCAGTGTTTTATTTCTATGCCAAATAGTAATCTCTACATTCTCTGTTTTTTAACCAACTTGCTCTTTTATATTATATAAACCAATGTTCAGGAATATTTATACTTCATTAGAATTTCATTGAATTAATTCTTCATGAAATTGAACAAAATATGCTATCACCTTTATAAAAATGCTTAGTGGTATAATGAAATATTTAAATGTCTAAAAACACACAGATATGTTCACTAGAATTCCAATATACAAATTTTCAAAAGACAGAGAAATGACAAATAGAGAAAATAATTTGCTTTCTAAGTTCTTTATTGGGAACACTAAACAGTTCCTTTTAAAGAATGTAAGGATAGGGACGAAAAAGCAATTATTCCACATTTTTTCCATGTTTAGCTTTATAAAATGTAGAATATTGTTCCTATGATTAAAAATTATTTTGTGGTGAGTATAAAAAAAGGCAATGGTACATTACTGACATAATATTTTCAACCACCAATCAATCTCTTGTTGTGTGGTATTGCTCCAAGTCTTTGAAAACTAGAATGGTTGTATTTTCATCTTTGTATCTTTAGTACCTAGTTCACTTCCTATGTTGGTAATTATACTTCTTTGATTAAATTGATATTTCTGCTCATTATCAATGATAAGAGCTTTATATAAGCCTTTAATTGCTTAATTATAATAATAGTCACCCTCTCTCTTTTGTTATTGAAAGTTTGTTGTTGGATTTTTTGACAACTTTTCCTAGTTTCTGGTTTCTATATCCAAATTTCTAAGAGAATATGCATCTATTGTGGTTTGTAAAGTAGTTCTTCATCTCTTTTGAAGTCTTTCCTGCATCCTCAAGAAGCATAGTAAATCAAAATACTATACAAACCAGGTGACCTTTCTAAATTGTCAGGAAATAGATCCAACAGGATGAGTTTTTCAAGATAGAAGTGAGCACTTTGCTAATGTTATAAACAAAAAGGGCTTAGGGAGATATACAGTGATGTGAGTTTATCTATCTGTATTCTCCCTAGCTACAGATGATGGAGGAACACCAACCTGATCACCCTTGATAGTTGTTATAATTTCCCCTTTTCTCTAACAGTTGCCCAGGGAGGACCTCAAAAGGTTAGGTGGATGGATAACCCTTTCAGGTCCAACCTGGGGTTGGATAAATTATTATAGGGCTTTTGATATGCCTTGGATCACGTTTGATATCTGACTGCATTGATTCCCTCCTCAAGGGTCGTGATATAAAGACCACTCAGGAAGGTACTTGTTAAACTCTCTTTATCTATAATCTATAATCAGGTAAAGGATAAACAGGACAAGGAATGGGGATTGGAGACCCTATCAACCTAATACCTATAACTGGTTGACAATCAGGAATGGAGACTATTGATCTAGTAGAAGCTGAAGCTTTATTCTCCACTACACCCCTGGCCCAGCCTGGCCACAGCCAAGCCAGAGAATAGGGACTGCTATTGATGCAGCTATGTTGGTGATCTGATTCTCTCAGCTTTCTCACTATCAGTGTTTGGTGATATACTAGCTCTCACAGTCTTCAGGAAATATTCAGATTCTTCCTACCCTCTTCTTCATAGACTTCCCAGCCTCCCTTCACTACCAAGAGACCTAGAGATCTAAAGAACTAGAAAGACCAAGAGACCTAAAGACATAAAGAGCCCAAAGACCAAAAGAGCAAAAGACCCCTTTCAAGTGGCTGTCAGGAGAATTTATACTGCCAGGCCAACCAATGCTTTCCCCTGGCTAACAACACCTGGGAACATTCCATGTCTTCCAACTACCTGCCCTGGCATTCAAGGTGGCATCCATCATTTCCCAGGATATGAATATAACACTAATTATCTAATAATGATTGACAAATAGGCTCATAATCCAAGAAAAGTAAGTCAGTCAATAAACATTTATTGAGTTCCTACTATGTATGAGGCATTGTGCTAAATTCTGGGTATGCCAATTATTTTAAAGCAGCTTCTGCCTTCAAGGAGTTTACAATCTAGTGAAGGAAGATAGTACACAAAAGGAAGTTGAAAGAAATGGGGAAGGCACTAAACAAGAGACATGTAAAGAAGTATAGGTAGGTGGCAAATGATAAGATGGGTGGATGGAATGCTTTCTTTAAATGGAAATTTAAAGAAGATCTCTTTGTTCCACTCTTTGATGAGGTCTGAGTACCAAGGCTGATTTGATTTTTTAAGATGGCAAGATTCATCATGATGAGTGTCTAAGGTCCTGAATGAAGTATAAGACGATGTATAATGCAAAACACTGTCTCACATTGACTCAGGGATGCACAAGATTAGGATAAATGGACCCTTATGATTTGGTCATACCATAAAAAGATCAATGAATATTTGTTATTTACCTTTTATTCAAATATGGCAAGGAAGAATGATATGTCTTATTGTCTGGAGCTTGCCATTGATTCAGTAGAGAAATTATCAGGATATCCCTGTTATATTATATTATATTATATCATGGTATGTTATGTTATGTTGTGTTACGTTACATTACATTACATTGCATTATATTATCATATCAAATATGTCATATTATACTATATTATATATTATTATATTGTATATTGTTATATTATATATTAGTTTTTTGTTTTTATAATTATGTTATCAATTATATCATATTACTGTATTATATTATATATATTATGTTATGTTATGTTGTATTGTATTATATTATACTATGTTATGTTATATATATTATATTACATTACATTACGTTGCGTTATGTTGCATTATGTTGTGTTGCGTTGCATTATATTATATTATGTTATATTATATTATGTTATATTATATTATGTTATATTATATTATGTTATATTATATTATGTTATATTATATTATGTTATATTATATTATGTTATATTATATTATGTTATATTATATTATGTTATATTATATTATGTTATATTATATTATGTTATATTATATTATGTTATATTATATTATGTTATATTATATTATGTTATATTATATTATGTTATATTATATTATGTTATATTATATTATGTTATATTATATTATGTTATATTATATTATGTTATATTATATTATGTTATATTATATTATGTTATATTATATTATGTTATATTATATTATGTTATATTATATTATTATATTATACTGTATTGTATTGTATTGTATTGTATTGAATTATATTATATTATATTATATTATATTATATTATATTATATTATATTATATTATATTATATTATATTATATATTATACTGTTGTCACTCTATAAAGGTTTGACTTCAAAAATTTTACCTTCTCAGAAGGTCCTCATGTTACTCAGAATTATGAATGTTAGTGCTGTGGGTCAATTAGATATAGTTTGAAACTAGGCTTAAGAAATGCAACTGCTTGGGTGTCAGGACATTTATTTACTAGGAATTCTACCACTAACATATTAATATAATTAGACTGATTTGTAATATCTATTTATTATCTTCATATATGATTAAGGGTAGGGAAAGAAAGTACTTAGATTACATTAGGTGACCCTTTACCCTTTGAGCACTTAAATAATGTGATTCATTCAATGAATGCAATGAAATTTTATTCAAAGAAATTAATATGTACTTAATATGTACAAAGTATTCTGCTAAGTCCTGGGGGGCACAAAATAAAGAACGATATAGCAAAAGGAATTTACTTAGTCATAAGGACCAAAACTTTAAACACAAAGAAAACCATAAGCACTGTTTTGGCTCTTTCAAACTTTTTTTAATTTATTAGTACTTTCGATTTATTGCTGTTGAAAAATAGGGAAATATAAAAAAGTCTCAATAAATATATTATATTAAAGCCTCATATACCATGCAATTATAAACTCTACAGAGCCAATTATCAACGAACAGTCTGATAGGAAGTGAAGGATCAGTTGCATAATAAGGAGAGAGCAACAACACATGGAAACAAATGGCAATAGCCATGAATGCAGTCTGACTGAGACTATTACTCATGCTGTTGCATGACTCATGGCCTAGCAATTACAAACTAGAAAGCTCATAATGGATTTTGTATTCTAAGGCATTCTGCTTCTGTAACATATGGATTCTATTCCTCATGTATTTCTCTAATTGAGACAGGCACTAGAAAAAAAATATACCCTGTCATAATTTCCAGAAGATTAAGGGCCCTTGAAGGAAAGGGAGCTAACCTATCATTGGGTGTTAAAAAGTAACTTGAAATGGCTGATAATAAAAATTAACCTGAGATTACATTCATTAAACTTTCACCTGAGTTTATGCCTCTTGGATTTTTCCTTCCTCTTCTATCAAGGGAATATATCTGGAGAAGAGGACAATGATACTCTTTGCTTTCTTTTCCTCCAGTCAATATTATTCTAAGTTAGTGTACTGCTAACTTAAAACTATAACCTACCAAAGATAATATCCATCCATCCCCTCCTCCCATAACCAATTTCCAAAATTGCTGTATTGTGTGTGCGTTCTGCTCTTGGATGCAGGAATATGAGCTAGGCAAACTTAACAGAGTAAAGTCTTGTAGCTCTATAATAGTGGTATATCAGGCCCCACAACCTTATGGTCATCTTCCTCTTTGTCTTCTCAAACTAAAAATGAATTGATAAGACAGGCCAGCCCCTTCAATTCCTACGACAACAGCCTTTGAGTATTGATCACTAACATCTCTTCAATCATCCATATGTCTTACATGTGTTTGGCTTGTGTAAATCCTTCTGATTTCTGTCTTCTCTTCCCAACACAGGAGACTTGGGTGAGCTCTGATCTATGCTTCTAAGATCTGTGCTCCATTTTCCATTATTTTTATCTATTTAGGGTAAATTTAAAAAGAGATATATTTTCTTTTTGACAATAACAACATTACAAAGCTCAATCAAAACAATCAAAGGTCTTTTAAAACAAATTCTCAGTAGGACATATATTATAACCCAGTGGAATTCCTTGTCACCTCGGGAAGGGGGGAGTAAAGAGGGGTGGGAAAAATAATGAATCATGTAACCATGGAAAAATATTTGTAATTAATTAATTAATCAAACATATTCTCAAGAATTTCTCAATAAAAATGACTTAATTTATGGTTGTATTATAGAATTCTGATAGTTATTGGTAGATTATAAAACTGGAAAATTTTGTCTCAGAGGCCTAGAATACTAATCTGACCCCAACTTGTTTTGTTTTTTTTTGTATTCTCGAACAAGATCGCATGAATCTGATCCAATAAAATGAACCTGTTCCACAACCCTCCTTCACTCCATTGATGCAATGCTATCAACCCAACATTGCTAGATAATCATTCATCTAATTATTGCATAGCCTTACTATGAAATCACACTTGTCATTCTCATACTAGTAAAAAGGAGATTACATGCTAATTTTTGATAAATTTTTGTTAAATATTTAGGAAGGATTTTTTATTTAAAATAACCCTCCACCCACAATTCAAAGAGCACTCTTCCTTCATTTCTCTATTGGTTCAAATGACACCCAAAATGTGAAAATAAAGGGTCCTAATGAACCCTGTAACTACAAATTTAGTCAGAAAGGGCAACAACTTTCTGATAATCCCAATGCGTTAAACAGGCATCTCCTATACATGTCCATTTCCCTTATTATTTCATGGTATTTATTTACATCTGTGCAATAGAAACACTTCATATCATCATTTTTAGAGCAAGAAATGACATGAGATATCATTTAATCCATACCTCTAATTTTATAGTTGAGGTTCTGAGTATAACAAAAATTAAAAGACTTTGCCAAGTTCACAAAGGTAGCAAATCATAGAATTTCAACTTGAAATCAAGCCCTCCAATTCTAAAAGTAGCATTTTTTCCATTGTATCTTGATATTTATCATAGTTCATTCATTATTAATATGGTGCCAAGAGGAGACTTATAGATCAGGAACGATATATAGTTGAATCATTCTTTATGACACCATGTGCAAAGATATGTTTGATGAATATTTTTTGCTTAAAAATATGAAGCAATATCAGTATAATCTATAAATAGAAATACAAAGCATTTCTTATGGGAAAATTCATAATAGAATTTCACAAAAATTCCAAGATTTTATCTCTCACTCCAATCTCTTCTTTTCAACTGCTAACATAACTTTCCTAAAATAGAGGTCTCATTAACTTCAGTGACTCCCTATTATTTTCAGTATCAAATATAAAAACTTTTTTTGACATTTGAAGACTCTTGCAAAATGAACTGTACCAAATTATCCATTCTTTTTTGTTAAACTGAAAAATAAATTCTGAGAAGCAATTTTCTGAGCCATACTAACATTTATTATAGAAAGTTTTAAATTACAAAATGTTAGGGTACAGGTCCATCCCAGAGTTGCCAAAAGACCCAGAGTTTCTGTTTCAACTGGTATATAGAGTCAGATTATACATACCCTCCTGCTTAAATGGGTAGTGGTCTTCTGAATATCTCTTCTCACTCAGGGTGCCCAAAGAAGATTTCTTTTTTTTAAGAAGGTATAATCTATGAAGCAATGATCAATTCTGTATATAGTAAAAGCCAAGGCCACTGTGTAGCTTCAAATCCACCTGAAATATCATAATGTCTGGACTCAATCCAGGATGCTATAGACATGCAAACAATTCCCCTTGGCCAGGATATCTTGCTAAAGCATTTCAGTGTATTATACTCACAATATGATTATTTAATATTCATTCTTATTCACAATTATTTAATAAATTAAACAATGGAATTATTCCTTAAAACTGATCACTAAAATGTTGATTATGTAATAATTATAATAATTATGTGAAGAGTATATATAATTATACAGTTATAAAATAATGAATATAAACCAAAATTTAATTAAATTTATTAAATGATCTTATTTTATTAATTTATTAATTATTTATTAGATTATCTTATGCATTCATTGATTCTTTTCCACATAGTATACTTCTTTTTTCCTCACAAAGATACCACATCTTTTAACCTAAAAAATTTATTCACCATTCTCTTCCCTGGAATGCTCTCCTTTCTTATCCATAGCTCACTTCATGGATTTCATTGAAAACTTCCAGATCAAATGTTATTTATGCAGGAGATATTTCTTTCCTCTTCCCTCTCTTAGCATCTCCTTTTTGAAATTGCTCTCAATTTGAACTATTTTGATCTTGTAAGTTAATTGTTGATTATGTGTTATTGACATTTATAAGTGAACTCTCGAAGGGCAAGAACTAAACACACATATACACACATGCATGCATGTCTACATGCATACATATAGAAAACAATTCATTGAATCCTTACTACTTAGCCTGGTCTCTGGATTAACAGCTGAACAAAAAATATCACAGTATTTTCCATCTTAATTCATATTATCCCATTCCTTTAATTTTAATAAATAATATTTAAAATTAATTTTGAACTGTTTCAATGAAAATTAAGCCCTAATAAAAATGTCTTTCAGGGAATTTATTGAAAGTAAGAAATAAACTAGCTATGTCCTTCTGTGCATGATATTTATATTTGTAGGTACAAGGAAATTCTTTACTTGATATGATAAATAAATAAAGTTTCCCACTCCCTTTTCTCTAGCTGTTTATGTCTACATATTTAAGTTGTTGAAATGTTACCCCAAAAAATCACATAATTACATAGTATTAACATAAGTTTTACTTATACGTTCTTATACATAGTCTTAAAGTGCTAAAATGTGTATTTTAAACAATTTCTTTTTAGAATAAGAACTAATGCCTTCACTTGGCAGGCAGAGATGAAAAGGGAAAGAGAATAAGGTAGTATTTTAATGCCAGGCACTATGCTAAGTGATTTTTTTTAATGACAGAGTGCAAGACAATCAATCATGGGCATGGAAAACAAAGCATTTGTTTAATTTTGTTTGATATAGTAAAATAGATGTCATGAATTTAAATGAATCATTTTTGAATTAAAGAAAAATTTAAAATGTATATAAAAACTCAATTAGTTTTCTTTTAATGCACAAAAAATTCTGGAAGTGCGTTTTTCATTCCTATATAGATTCCAGTATGCTGAAGGTATGTGCAAAGCTCCCCTTAGTAAAGATATTTTTAGAGTACACATTTTTTTTACTTCCACTATGATTCTTGATTCTCATATAGAATTATTCAATCTACAACTGAAATTATTCCTTACTATTAAATCTCTTATGATTAAAGGTATAAGAGAAGGTATCCAATAAGATTATATGCAGGCCATATTAAGCTATAGAGAGGAACAAAACAATAAATATGAATTGATTGAAGTCACTTAACTATTATCATTTCAATTTGTAGCAAACCTAGTGGAAGCCATGATAAGTAAGAGTAGTCATACAGTTATTATAACAAAACATTGAACTGAGTTCTGAGGAAGGAGTCAGAGATAGCAGAATCAAAGTAATAAAAAAAATGTGATCCAAAAAAGTCAAACTACTTTTTGTTAGTTCTTATATTTGTTATTAATATATTCTATTTACTTTCTAATTTCCCAATATTAGACTACTTTTTCTTTTTTGGTATAAATATAACCTTGTTACACTGTATTAACTTTTTGATAGGTTGATCCAGTGTTCTTTGTTAATACTGTATTCAATATATTTATGTCAATGTCCTTTAGGGACTGTGGTCTATAATCTTTCTCTACTTTGTCTTTGCTTAGGTAACAATATTATATTTTTATGATAGAATTTGCTGGGATTCCTTCTTTTCCTTTTTTTACAAATAGTTGAGGCAATTTTTCTTTGAATAGCTGATATAATTCACTAATAAAACACTAATAAATGTATTGGGGATATTTATGCATATATATGCTGATACATACAGAGAAAGCTACCTACTTAGCTAGGTAAATATTTAACTAAGTTTTAAGATAACTAGTTCCTTTATAATGCTAGTATTTCATTTTATAGGCTTAAAAATATTATTCTGATAAATGATCTATAAGCTTTGCCAAATGGAAAAATGAGTCTGTAACACACACAAAGTTATGAACCACATAATTAAAATTTATTTCTAAAGAATTATCAATAAAGGATGTCAAAGATATTTGTCATTTTCTACATTTATTATTTGTTTTTGTTAGTATTAAATATACACATACATGTATGTAAAAACTTTAAAAAACTTTACCTTGACTTTTTTTGTAAGGTTTTAATTCACAATATGATGGTCTGAAAAGTATTATGTATTAGTGTTAGTCAAGTAAATCCCAAATATATCTTTCCTAATGTTATAATTATGCACTGTGTGAGCAATATATTCTCGCAAAGTAATTTAAGGACTAATTAAAATGGGAAATATAATTCTGCTACTTTGAATCATATCTGTCATTAGGGGTCACATCTGTCGTTAAGGGTCCCTCAAAAGTTTGTATAATATGTGCCTTTAGAGACCTACACAAGTCAAAACCTGTTTCAAATTCCTGAGAAAGAGAAACTTGGAAACAGTCCGGATAAAAGAAGGAAATTATTTTTGTGTTGTTTTGATAAGGAAATTAGCAGATTGTCTAAGATAACTTCCTGAAATTTAATTAAATTATCTGAGGAGAGTAGTAAACATTATATAACCCCCATGACATTAATTATAAGGCTTCAATATTATTAACAATTATTTAATTTTGTGAAATGCTAATCAGAAAGTTTTAATTTACTAATTATCTCTTCATTTGATATGTTCTGTGAGCTCAACATCTGGCTAAGACTTTAGCAAACAATCTGAACCTTTGATGTCTGAAAATCACCAGCTATATGTCTTCTGAGAAACATGTCACATTTATTATTGGTACCCGTATATTTGAGAAAGGACAATGAAGTTTAAAACTAATCTTTGACAAAACAAATAGGAAGTATTCTGGTGTTTAAAGCAACAAATAGTTTCAATATTTTTAATCCACTAAATCTGATAGCCAATTATCAACAAGACATTAAGCTGGAAGATACTGTGAAACATACACACCTTCATACATGTACACAAAAACCAAATTGAATTTCCCAGAAATTCAGTCTATATTATATCTAGAAATGTAAATATTTTGTTCCAATCATTAAAATAAAATGCCAAAATTATGTTACATCGTAGTTTATACTGTCACCTTCCAACTAAACAATGAGTAGTATGTAGAAGTCCTCACACTATCACTTTCTAACTAGGACATTGTGAAATCTATTTTATAGATTATAAGAATCATTTTTGGTGTAAATTTCAAGCAATCTTACATATTTCAATATTCATGCACTCTTACTAATGGAATACTATTAGTTCTGTCTTCATAACTAATTACTAAATATTTAACAGATTGTTGTTATTGTTGTTTTCATTGTTGCTGTTGCTGTTTCAGGGTTTTTGGTCATACTTTCTAGTCCAATTAAATTCATTAAATATTTATTAGGCACCTACTATGTACAAGCCACGTTGCAAACATAAAAATGAAAATTCTGGCAATTGAGAAGTTTTTATTCCATTCAAAAAGAAGTTTACACTTCCTCTAGGAAGAAAAAGGACTTACTAAGTAAAAGAGAAAGTAAATACAAAATATGTACTAATTGGCATAAAACAATTTTTCAAAAGGAAAAAGTGAAATTAAAAACAGGACAATGAAAAAACTAAAGGCTTGTAGGTTTGGCCTTCAATAATCTTGAATTTGTGTCCTAGACACATTTGTGAAAAAATATTATAATGCAGATTTTGGTACATTTTTCTGATCTTATGATGAAATAAAATTGTTGTAATATATGAAAATAATCTTACTAATGTGTTTATTATGCAGTCTAGAAATAAACATTTAACTAAGAGTATTATAATATTTAGAATTTCAACCACTATTACTAACTTTAGTGCCTTTAATCTTTCACATAGGCTAAATATTTTATAATAATGCTGAAAGCATATTGCTTCAGTGCATATGTATTTTCCAAAAATATTGCTTTAATATATTATGTTCTTTATTACTTTAAGTATCCATAAACTTTCCCTATCCTATGTAAAAGCTAAACTAATATTTTAAGTATGAGCACATACACAAACACACACGCACACACTTTCCTAAGTCTCCTCGAGATACACAAGGTACTTCACCCAAATATCTGTTTGTTAGAAATAATTTAAGGAATGTTTTAGTACCATGTTTTTCATGTTTAAATTCCTTTTTGTTGTTCTCTCCTCCTTATTCCTTTATTATATCATTCAATTTTAACTTTTTTATAAGTATATTTGTCTATTTACATTGCTAATCATTCCCATCCTTTGATTTCTTTTTCCTGATGGCTGAGTCCAATACACCTTCCAGTATGAACACTAAATAACACCATTAAGTGTTTTTACAAGTTAGCCTTGTAGAATTGTTTTGCCAGTGCTTGATTCTTTCTGTTCTTGCCTCCTTACTGGATAAGAGCAGATGTTCCTAGTCCTTAAGTATTTGGTGTCAGTTAGTTCTTTTCTTTAGCTACCTCTCCTAACATTTCCCTCAATCAATATTCAATAAACCCAAGAGGCAGCTGGGTAGCTCAGTGGATTGAGAGTCAAGCCTAGAGACAGGAGGTCCTAGGTTCAAATTTGGCCTCAGACACTTCCCAGCTGTGTGAACCTGGGCAAGTCACTTGACCCCTATTGCCCACTCTTCCACCAAGGAGCCAATACACAGAAGTTAAGAGTTTAAAAAAAAAATATATATATATATATATTCAATAAGCCAGACTGTCAAGAATTAATTCACTTTTAGCATAGAAGCAATACAATAGTTCTCAAGTCATATGATCACCTCCTCAGTAGTTTTAAGGAATTTATATAATACAAAAGGTTGTGTAGTTAGAATGTTGTACCCCAGGACTATATTTCCCACCAATTCCTTTCCCTTTCCTGTTATGTGCATCATTATGTTGTTTATATATAGCTTTGGTTTCCCCTCCTCCTCTCTCTCTCTCTTCCATGTGAGTGGATTGGGTGAGCTCCCTCTAGTTTTAATAATAAACTTTACAAATATTATACTTGGAGATATTGGATATTAATTTTAAAATCTACAAGGTAATAATAATATAGTCACAAAGGCTGAAAGTCCTCCCTAAGAAACTTCCTAATTTTCAAAATGGAGTCCTGACTCTAAACTCTAATGTAATTTCTGTATATTTGCAATTCACCTTTGCCCTCTCTATTTTTTGAGGCAATATCAATATATAGGAGTCATAAAATGATTATTAAGGAGTGAATACAACTGGTAACCTCATCTTGAATCCTCAGTATTATGACACTTTCAGTAGTATCTTCCTGCCTCATCATGAACAACTCAATTTTTCCCTTCCAGACTGCAACTTTTGCCTACTTTCCTTTCAGTTTTTAATGTTATTGCTATTGTTTTTGATAGCGGTAATGGTAGGGGTTGCCTCCTAACAACTAATGAATGCCTTTTTATTTCTCTTTCTTGTTAACTTTTTCTGTTTCTTTTGAGTCTCATATCTGAGAGTCAAGTTTTCCATTCAGCTCTGGTCTTTTCATCAGGAATGTTAAATAATCCTCTATTTCCGAATACTCTTTTTTTTCTTGAAGGATTATGTTTAGTCTTGCTGGGTAAGTAATTTCATGGATGAAGTCCTAGATCCATTGTCCTCTAGAATGTCTTATTCAAGGTCCTCTGATCCTTTAGTGTACAAATTTCTAAATCTTATGTTATCCTGACACAATATTTATACTGTTTCTTTTTGCCTACTTATAATATTTTCTCCTTGACTAGAGACTTCAGAAATATGACTATATTTCTGGGAGTTATTTTTTGAGATCTCTTTCTAGGGGAGAAAAATGGATTATTTTGATTTCTGTTTTAGCCCCTTAGTTCTAGAATATCAGGGCAGTCTCCCTTGATAATTTCTTGAAGAAAAAAAAAGATGCCAAAGCTCTTTATTATAGATTTCAGGTAGTCTAATACTTCTTAAGTTATCTGTCCTGGATTTGTTTCAGGTCTATTGTTTTTCCAATTAAATATTTTAATTTTTTTCTTCTTGTTCATTCTTTTGACTTTGTTTCTTTATGTGTCATGGAATCATTACCTTCATTTTGTCTCAATTCTAAATTTTAAGACATATTTTTCTTGAGTGAGAGTTTGCATCTCCTTTTCCTTTTGTCCAATTCTACTTCATTTTTCTTTAATTTTATTTCCAATTCTACTTTTTAAAATATTTTTTTCTCAGTGAATTTTTTGCACATACCTATATGGAAATATGATTCTTGCAACTACTAAGAACTTTGTCATTATTATAGAAGTTAGACAGTGGATGAGAATGGGAGTTGAATATTTTGAGATGATTTTAAAAAATTAAGACATGAGAAAGAGGAATGTTTTGGGTGGAGGAGGAAGGGAAAAATAGAATGCGTTAATTACACATTAAAAAAGGAATGAAAGTTTTTACAGTGGAGGAGAATATGGGGAAATTGGGGAGAGGAGTATATCATCCTTACTCTCATCAGAATTAGCTCAGTGAGGGAAGAACATACATAATCAATCAGGTATAGAAATCTATCTTACCCTACAGGAAAGTAAGGGTGGGGAGAATATAAAAGGGGGTGGGACTGATATAAAAAAGGGGAAACTTGGGTGAGGTCATAGTCAGAAATTAAAAGGGGGAAAGAGGAAAGAGAGTAATCATAATGGAGAAAAAAATTTTACATATCTCTCTAATAAAGACTGACAAGCCATGGGACCAACTCCTGCCCTTCCCCGAATCCCTACCAAAACTAGCAGCCCCCTCCCCAACACCTGTCACCCCAGCAACACCTGGCAGAGCACCAAGATTCTGTTACTCAGCCTATCCTGTATGGCTGAGCATCAGCCTGAAAACCAAACCCCCTGCCCCATTTCCAGAAAAGGAGACCTCTCAGAGGAATCTCATGAACTTAATCCAAGTAACTCATCTTGCCCAAAGACAACCAATAGTGTCAATGCAAGTACCTCATCCCTGACAATCCCTATTCCTCCAACCCTAAAAGAACATTACACCCTTCCCCATTTAGGTAGATATTTGGCAACCATCTTTATTGGTGTTGGTCTCCCCCTTGCAGCTTCTTCCCTCCATCCTCACTACCTTCCTTCTTCCAATAAAGCTTTGCTATTTCACCTCACTCTAGTTTCATTTGCCTCTCAGATCAAACCCTTGTCAGTTAGATTGACAAAGACCTCATTTTTTTAAAAACATAGAGAAATCAGTTGAATGTATAAGAATATAAGTCATTCTCCAATTGACAAATGGTCATAGGATATGAGTAGATAGTTTTCAAAAGAAGAAATTTGAACCATCTATATTCATTTTTTAAAAAATGTTCTAGGGGGCAGCTGGGTAGCTCAGTGGAGTGAGAGTCAGGCCTAGAGACAGGAGGTCCTAGGTTCAAACCCGGCCTCAGCCACTTCCCAGCTGTGTGACCCTGGGCAAGTCACTTGACCCCCATTGCCCACCCTTACCAATCTTCCACCTATGAGACAATACACCAAAGTACAAGGATTTAAAAAGAAATGTTCTAAATCACCATTAATTAAAATAATTCTGAGAAAGCACACATATTAGATTGGTTATTAAGTCAGAAAAGGAAATAAGAAAAGTTGTAGGGCATGTGGAAAAATTGAAACATTAACGTACTATTGTGGGAGTTGTGAACTTATCCAACCATTCTGCATACCATTTTAGATCTTTGCCCAAAAGGCTATAAAATAATTCATACCCTTTGATATAGCAGTACCATTATTAAGTTTATAATACAAAAATATTTTTATAAAGGGGACAGAGGGAGAGGACCTTTTTGTAGAAAAATATTTAAAGCAGCATTTTGGGGGGACAAAGAATTTGAAGGTGAGATGATACTCATCAATTGGTGAATGGCTGAGTAAATTATAACATATGATAGTAATAAATATGATAGTGATATAAAAATGAAGAACAGGAAGAACTCAGAGAAATCTGGAAAGAATTATTTGAAGTAGAGTGAAATTAGGAGAACAAGGAGAAAATTGCACACTGACAAGAATTTTCAGCAATAAAATGATCTAAAATAATCTCAAAAGACTCATGATAAAAAAAAATGATATCTGCTTCTAGAAAAGAAACTCATGGAGTCTGAATTCATATCCAAGCAAACTTTTTTCTTTCTTTCTTTACATTTTTTTATTCTGGTTCCCTTTCCCAAACAGATAATAAGGAATAATGTTTTACATAATTGCAGATGTAAAAATCTGTATGAGACTGCTTACCATGTGAGGTAAGGAGAAGAAGGGAAAGAATTCAAGACTCAAAATTATGTTTAATTGTTGGAAATTATTTTATGCCTTATTGGGGGAAATTAAATTAAATTTAAAAGGAAAAAAATTTAGAGGTATAATATTTTATATGAACCACACAAAAAATTCCCTTTCTCTAGATCTAGAAGAATAAAGATTAATAATGTTTTAAGGACAGGTTGAAGCAAGAATAAATTTTTTTAAATTTCAGATATTATAACTAAATTTAGAGTTAATGAGGAGTTATTTGGTTTAATTAATCAGGACAGAAATATAACCACTACTTGTAAACTGCCCTGGGCATAGACATAGATAATATCTACTCTGGGGAAAGTTGATGTCTCAGGGTATAGAATGCAGGGCTTAGAGTCCAGAAGAACTGGCATCAGACATTAGCTATGTAACCCTCAGCAAGTCTCTTAAATTCTGTTCACCTTAATCAACTACAGAAAGAAATGACAAACCACTCTAGTATCTTTGTCAAGAAAATTCCATGGACGATATGGTCCACATAATTACAAATAGTTGCACATAATTAAATAGATTAAACAACAAAATTTTCCCACTCCTTTTAGATGAGAGTGAGAAAAAGAAAGAGAGATTATTTTCTATTATTTTATGATTTTATATATGTATATATTTATTTATATATTATTTTATTAACATTATTATTTTATTATTTTAAAATTTATTTTCTTTTTTCTTACATATTTGGCATTTACTTGCAACGTAAGTAATTTTTCCCATGTAGAATATAATCCCCATTAAAACCAAGTTGATTTTTTTCTTTCCATAAATAGTGCCTAAAATAGTAAGTAATACTAGTACTTAGAACATAGTAAGTACTAATAAATTGTTATTGAATTTAACTCCATTTGCTCTTTTCTAACCATCAAAATTCGTTCAGTGTTGCAAATTAGAGCTGTGAATCTGTATAGTACAACTTATACATGTACAATTAACTCTTTTATCTATGCTTGTTTTTATTTTCTTTTTCAATCCTAAAATCTGATATTAGTTGTTAGTAAATTATATTTTCAGTTTATGAACACCCACTATAAATAAAACCACAGGCAAGTTAACATCTTTTGAGCACCTTTTGGAGACTACATCTTAACCTATGAGCTGAAGAGATATTCTTTTACAAAATAAAGTCAAGATAAGGTAAACAACACAGTACAGCTCATCCCAGAGAGATATTTTAAATAAATAAAAGGAACAGAGGGAAAAGAAATACAGAGATACATAGCATGTGTAACATATGGTTTTCATATGGGATTAATTTGTAACTATAATATTTTGGCAGTTGGTTTTCAGAATTAAATAAACCACATTTAGTCACATAATACCTTTTCTTACTTTTTCCCCCTATTTGATTAACTTAAAAGTATTATAAGTTTTATACTGGTGTTATGAAAACAATAGATTCAAAAGATTTGCCTCAGTGACTTCATAGAATTCTGTCAATTCACTCACAAATCACTTTCCTTAAGGAATTAAATGACAATTCCTAAGCGGCCTTATTCCTTTTTTCTGAATTTTTAAGAACAAATTCATGTTACTACATAGTGAAATGCTAATGTTTCTGAAGCTACAGGAAATATATATTAACAATTTTCAGTGGAAGGCTTAAAATTACTCATCCTAACTGTGTTTTTAGGAAAGAATTGGGCAATATTTATATTGATATATCAAATAAAACTGCATATTCTATGAACCATATAGTTGGGGTTCTGAAGCTTCTTGCTGAACAGAAAAATAAACTATATATTTTAAGGAATCTATTATTGTAGCCCAGTTTAAAGAATTGAGAATATTTTAAGAGTAATACTTTGATAAAATAAACCAATAAGGAGAATTATGTTTAATTACTTTCTCTTCAATATTTCAATGGATCAAAGATTTCATTAATTCAGATTGTAAATGAGGCACACATTCATCTGGATCAGTTTTTTTTTCCATGTTCACTCACTGACCATCAGGATTGTACCTAACTAATGTTAAAAAAACTTTCTGTTTCCCTTTTCTTAAAAAAATTATGAATTCCAGTGGAAGACACACCATCCACTTATTAGTTTTCATTCTTATTTCAAAGCTGGTCCATTTACTTTTCAACCATATATTTTTTAATTCAAAATATTTTATTTTCCCAAATTACATGTAAGAGTAATTTTCAATTTTTTTTTTTTGCAAAATTATGATTCGAACTGTCTCCCTCCTTCCATTCCTTCTTGCCACTCAGAAATGGTAAGCAATTTGATCTGGGGCATACATGTATTATCATACAAAATGCACTTTCATATTGATACAAAACAAAAAACTTCAAAATAAAACCATAAATATACTGATGCGAAAGATAGTATGCTTTGATCCACATCCATCTTACTTCCAACATTTCTTTCTTTGGAGGTAGATAGCCTTCCCCAGTAAGTCCTTCAGAATTGTCCCAGGTTGTTGCTTTGCAAAGGGAAGCCAACAATTAGTTGATTGTTTTCATGGTTGATCATCATACAATATTGCTATTACTAAGCATATTGTTCTCCCAATTCTGCTTATTTCACTCTGCATCAATTCATGTAGATCTTTCTAATTTTTTCTGAAATCATCCTGCTTATAATTTCTTATAGCATAATAATATTTCATTCACTAATATATATACCACAACTTGGTCAGATCTTCTTCTCCTATTAATGGATATCTCCTCAATTTCTAATTCTTTGCCATCATGATAAGAGCAGCTATAAATATTTTTGTACAAGTAGGTCCTTTTGAAATCTGAGATTAAAGATTAATATCCTATAATCTAAGTTATATATTTTTATGAGATTTTATTAATAATCACTTGAAGTAGAGGAAAGTGATAGCTTTAGTAAAGAGAAGCTTCCTGGGCCACAAGTGGGAGAAGAAAAAGAGGGGGGCTGAGTTACACACAACTTTATTGATACAACTTAAGGACGTAGGGAAAAGGATTCTGGGAGACGAAGTCCAGGGGTATAAGATTCTAATTATACACCACCTTTTTTTACCTTTGAGATACAGATCCTAGTAATGGTATTACTGGATCAAAGGGCATGCCCAATTTTATTGCCCTTTTGACATAGTTACGAATTGCCTTCCAGAATGACAACCATGCTATTTTGAGTGATAGCCCTTATGTCAGTTCATACACATAGATCATTCCTGGAAAGGCACAATAACATATTGTACCTGCCTGGTATAATATCTAAATATCTAGTGACTGTTGAGTCAACTACAATTTTGACTCTGGAAGCTATGGTATTCCTAAATTCTAGACAATATAATAACACTCTTAGGATACTTGTGGTGTGGGCTTTTGATTCAGACCTGTACTATAAAAGTCACTAACTACGTATTTTTAACCCAGTGATACTGCTACAAGGCCTATCTAACAATAAAATAAAAAAAAATGGAAAAGAGACACAAATTTGCAAAATATTTGTAGCAGCTTTTTTATTAAAGAAAAGAACTGAAAACTAAAGACTATCCTTCAATTGGAGAATTCCTAATGAAATTAAGGTGTATGAATATAATGGAATGTTGTTCTACAAAGCAATGACAAAAAGTATAGTTTCAGAGAAATAAGGGAAGAAGTATATTGTTAGTGAATTTTGCACAATTAAAAAATTGTGCACAAAAAGAATGAATTTTGCACAATTAGAAAAATTAAAAGCACTGATCGATTAAAGACCTAAGAGCAGCCAAAATTCCTAAATACTAATGATAAAGTGATCTATTTACCTCCTAGTAACAAGGTGATAGACTGAAAGTACAGAGGGAGAGATTTTTGGATATATTCCAAAAAAGGATATGTTGTATTTGTTGTGAGGGTTTTATTTTTTTTTAAACCCTTGTACTTCGATGTATTGTCTCATAGGTGGAAGATTGGTAAGGGCTAGGCAATGGGAGTCAAGTGACTTTCCCAGGGTCACACAGCTGGGAAGTGGCTGAGGCCAGATTTGAATCTAGGACCTCCTGTCTCTAGGCCTGACTCTCACTCCACTGAGCTACCCAGCTGCCCAAGGGTTTTATTTTTAATTTTCTTTTTTCCAATTTGTTGGGCCAAAAATAAAACAGAAAGGAGAACTAACAACAGAGTTCCTGTCTCCCCTCCAAAAAAGGAAAAGAGAATCATTTGAAGCATTTTAAAGATATCTAGAAGAAACACAAATGAAAGAGTTTTGAAATTACATGTTGGCTTTATTATACACTTAAACAGAAAAACAATCTCTGTAATAGAGATCCACAGATTCATGTTGAATTAAATGATTCTCTTTTCTTGTTCTATTTGGATATGCATTTTTGACTTGTTTCCTTTTTTTTCTATTTTGTATCATTTTGAGGCAGAGAGAGAGAGAAACAGAGAGACAGACAGACAGAAACAGAGAGAGAGATACAAATAAAAAGATACAAATTTTTTTACCTCAGAGTGCAACTTAGGATGGTTAAAAGCCAAGAACAATTTCTTAAATGCAATCCATCTCAGTCTTCCTTCAATTCAAATATAAACTAAAGTCACAGATCTTCATAAATATACACATTAATTTAGTGTTTTAATGGACTGGCCATCCAAAAATACTTCAAAAGCAAGAAAATAAGTATTTTTTAATTTACTTCATTTTTTTCTTATGGATTTTTTGGCTAATTCTTTGAGTCATTATGGATCTCAGCGTAGACATAATGTTTTGGCACCTGATTGATTTAGTAGGTTGTCTGTAAGCAGGAACATCTGGAGGACTTTTTCATCTATAGAAGCATAATTTGATACTCCTGATGTTCCTTTTCTTTAAGCTCAGCATGCCTATTGCAAGGCTAGATTACTGATTATTCTATGATGAGTGACTTCATCTTGCCTTTTTTCAGTTATTTTTAGTTATGCTTGACTCTCATGAGCCTATTTGGGGTTTTCTTGGCAAAGATACCGTAGTGGTAAAAATTTTTATTTAAATTACTAGCAAAAAGACTTCAGAAAATTATCATGACCAGGTGGGATTTATACTAGGAATGCAAAGATGGTTTATATTAGAAAAACCATCCATACTATTGACCATATCAATAACCCAGCCAACAGAAATCACATGATTCTCTCAATAGATGCAGAAAAAGCCTTTGACAAATTACAACACCAATTCCTATTGAAAACACTAGAAAGGGGGCCATCTGGGTAGCTCAGTGGATTGAGAGCTAGACCTAGAGAAAGGAGGTCCTAGGTTCAAATCTAGCCTCAGACACTTCCCAGCTGTATGACCCTGGGCAAGTCACTTGACCCTCATTGCCTACCCTTGCCACTCTTCTGCCTTGGAGTCAATACTGTGTATTGACTCCAAGGCAGAAGGTAAGGGTTTAAAAAACAAAAACAAAAACAAACAAAAACAAAACACTGGAAAGTATAGAGATTAAAAATTCCTCAAAATAACAAACAGTATATATTTAAAACCATCATCTGCAATGGGAATAAGTTAGAAGCCCTTCCAATAAAATCAGTAGTGAAGCAAGGGTGCCCATTATCACCTCTATTATTTAATATTATACTAGAAATGATAGTAGTAGTGATTAGAGAAGAAAAAGAAATTGAAGGGATTAAAGTAGGCAGTGAGGAAACTAAACTATCACTCTTTGCAGAGGATATGATGGTTTTGTGAAGCAATCAGAGGCAGGTTGATAATAAGAAGGCAACTAAGCATCACTTGACCTGACAGGCTCTGTTGACTGAGTCTGCCAAGTAGGCACTGGAATCACAGGCACTGGATGAATGTGGGCTAGTGGGTGAAGTGTTTGCCAGGTGGTTACCCAATATGTCAGTGACCCCAAGCCTATGGAGATCAGCTTAGCCAAGCCTTCGCCTCTACAACAGCACCCAAATCAGGACCCTAATGGAAGTTGTATGAATGTTTAACAACTCCTCTAGCCCTGGCTTAGAGTTGGATTTGATGATAAAGGATTGGTTTGGGCTGGATAAATGCTATTCTGACTGTTTACAGATCCTTTCCTTAATCAGCTATAGATAATTCACCAGTTAGGAAAGGAACACCAATCTTCTTTGATTGAACTGAAACAGGGTTTATTTACTATCTATAAGGGTTAGGAACAAGGAAATAGGATAAAAGATTTGGGAATATTAAGCTAAGTCTAAACTAATAAAGGTGAACTGAATCAAATGGATTATAGATTTGGTAATAGGCTGGAGCTTTCTTCTCCCTCTCTCAATTCCTGGCTTAGCCCGGCCGTGGCACAAGCCAAAGCATGGAGAAGGTTAGTGATATTCTTCTCGTTGGTTGTGGTGATGTCTCTCTCAGCTCTATTAATTAACAGGTAATTGATTTCCTATGGCACTCAGATATAGATGCTGGATTGCAGGTCTAGGACCTGCCCTCCCTCCAACCCATCCTCCTACAAGGAATTCTCAAAAAAACAAGACCCAGTTTGCTGTAGTCCCTAAGTATTTATAGGGTGGTTCCAACTGTCTTCTGGCCCTGGCTCACGCCACCCTGGGCACATTCCAAGGTCTTCAACCGACATTCCTGTCACTCAAGATATCCTCCGTTTTGTCCCAGAAGTTCCTTATTACATGGTATACTTAAGGAATCCTAGAAAATCAACTAAAAAACTAGTTGAAATATTAATAACTTTAGGAAAGTCATAGGTACAAATAAACCCACATAAAACATCTACATTTTTATATATTTCCAACAAAACTTAGCAGCAAGAGTTAGAAACAGAAATTCCATTTATAATTACACAATATAAAATATTTAGGAATCTATTTACCAAGACAAACACAGTAATTATATGTTTACAACTATAAAACATTCGTTATATAATTAAAACTGGATCTAAATAATTGGGAAAAAAAACATTAATTGCTCATGGGTAGGATGAGCTAACATAATAAAAAGAACAGTCCTACCCAAATTGATTTACTTATTCGGTTCCATACTTATCAAACTACCAGAAAAGTTTTTCATAAAATTAGAAAAAAATTATAATAAAGTTCATATGGTAGAACAAAAGATCAAGAATATTAAGGGAAATAATGGGAAAAATGTGAAGAATGGGGGGGTCTAGCAGTATGAGATCTTAAGCTGTACTATAAAGCAGTGATCATCAATACAATATGCTACTGGCTAAGAGACAAAAGGGTGGATCAATGGAATAGATTAGGGGTAAACGACCTCAACAAGTTAATGTTCAATAAACCCAAAGATCCCAGCCTTTGGGACAAAAACTCACTATTTGACAAAAACTGCTTGGAAAATTGGAGAACAGTACAGGGATAACCTGGTCTAGATCAGCATCTCACACCCCATACCAAGATAAATCCAAAATAAGTAAATGACTTAAATATAGGGTATGAAACCATGAATAAATTAGGTAAACATAGAAGAGTATACCTTTCAGATCTATTAGACAGGAAAAAATTTAAGACCAAGTAAGAGCTAGAGAACATTACAAAATGTAAAATTAAATATTTCGATTACATTAAATTTAAAAGTTTTTATTCAAACAAAACCAATGTAACCAAAATTAGAAGGAAAGTAACAAACTGGGAAAAATATTTATAAAAAACTCTCTGACAAAGGTTTAATTTCCCAAATATATAAGGAACTAAGTCAAATTTACAAAAAATCAAGCCATTCCCTATTGACAAATGGTCAAGGGATATGAATAGGCAGTTCTCAGATGAAGAAATCAAATCTACCAATAAACGCATTAAAAAGTGTTCTTAATCCCTCCTGATTAGAGAAATGCAAATAAAAACAACTCTGAGGTACCACCCAACACCTAGGAGATTGTCCAATATGGCAGCAAAGGAAAGTGATAAATGTTGTAGGGGTTGTGGTAGAATTTGGGACACTAATACACTGTTGGTGAAGTTGTGAATTAATCTTATCATTCTGGAGTACAGTTTAGAATTATGTCCAAAGGGCTTTAAAAGATTGCTTGCCCTTTGATCCAGCCATACCACTGATGGGTTTAAACCCCAAAGATATAATAAGGAGAAAAAATTGTTCAAAAATATTTATAGCCACACTCTTTGTGATTGCAAAAAAATTGGAAAATGAGGGGGTGTCCATCAATTGGGGGAATAGCTGAACAAATTGTGGTATCTGATGGTGATAGAATACTGTTGTGCTAAAAGGGATAATGAACTGGAAGATTTCTATGTAAACTGGGAAGACTTCCAAGAATTGGTGCAGTGCAAAAGGAGCAGAACCAGGAGAACATTATACACAGAGACTGATAAATTTTTTATATTGTGGAATAATCAAATGTAATGGACTTCTCTACTAGCAACAAAGCAATGATCCAGGATAATGCAAAGGAATTTGTGAAAAAGAATGCTATCCACATTCAGAGAAAGAACTGTGGGAATAGAAATGCAGAAGAAAAACATATGATTGATCACCTGGTTCGAAGGGGATATGCTTGGGGTTTTGGTGTTAAAAGATCACTCTTCTGCAAATATGAATTATCTGTAAATAGGTTTTGGGAAATGATACATGTATAATCCAATGGAATTGCTTGTCAGCTCTGAGATGGGGGAGGCAAGAGGATTGGGAAAAATCATAAATCATGTAATCATGAAAAAATATTCTAATTAAAATTTTTTTTAAAAAAAAAAGTGGTTTGCCATTTCCTTCTCCAGCTAATTTTTATAGATAAGGAAACTCAGGCAAACATGATTAAGTGACTTGCCTAGGGTTACACCGATACTAAATGTCTAGGGCCAGATTTGAACTGAGGAAGCTGACTCTTTCTGACTCCAGGTCTGGTGGTCTATCTGCTGTGCCAGTATCTGCTGTGTCTATGTGCTATCCTCTTATTGCCTTTGAGTGAATGATAAAACTACCCTCATTCTGTGCTAGCAAACTTTTTTTGCATATATATATGTATGTATTTATTTATAATAAATGTATAATATACATGATATATACAAAATTATAATAAATTTCATTGAAGCTCTAGTATTTTATCAAAGAAATTTTAAGATATAATACTTCCTCTATTGGAACCCCACCTTAAAAGAAAGAAAAAAATCATTCAGTCCCAAAAACCTACAGTAGTAACCAATATCTATCAAAGGATATGACATTCAACCCTATCAGACCGTGACCTCTCTTTGTTGAGAAGAAAGATATAATTTATGAATCATATTCCAGGATGATTATTATTATTTTTTACTCACAATTTTAATCTCTCCATTTACATAGTTATAGACATTGTGTCATGGCTATATGTTCTTATTTCACTACAAATAAATCTGAATAACTCCTTCAATTCTTTTCCCCCCTCAATTCTCCATATAAAAGATTCCATTAAATATGCATTTTTTCATCTAATCATCATCTAATGATGAATACAAGCAACAGAAAGTCATGGAAAGATATACATATCTGATGCATTTTGAAGTAATGAGAGATAAAAACAATATAAACAATGACTACAATAATATAAAATAAAAAACAAAAAAGAAAAGAAAAGAAAAAGGTTATAAAATAATAAACATAAACATTGCTTGAAAGAAGATAAATGAGAAGATACCCCAATCTCACCTCTTTTTGGTGGATTAAGGCTTACAAGTACTGTACATTGCACACATATTCAGATTTTAGATATATTTTTTGGTTTTGCTGAAGTTTTTCTTACATTTTGGGGGTTTAAAGGTATCATATAGGACAACTCTGTGTAGAAAAAAAGGAATGATTTAAAAAGATATAAAGTTTTAATGTAAAAGAATAATTCATCATTTCATTATATGAATCTTGTATAAGCATTATCCTATGTATTTATGTAAATTGTAATTATTTTAAATAAGGTTTGGCTTATTGCCATTTTCTACTTTTTTGTTAGTAACTATACAAATTATTTATAATTATTATTAATGCATCTTGTATCTTGCTACTTTACAGAAGTTAGTATTTGAAAGATTATTAGATAATAATTTATAATTTTTTAAATTTATGCAATCATATCATCAGAAAACAGCAATATTGTGTGCCTGTGTACAATTGCTTTTTTCCTTTTTTCCTTTCCTCGTTCTTTTATTAATTTCTCTCTTTCTTTCTTCTTGCCTTCCTTCCTTCATTTCTTACCTTTCTTCATTTGTTTGTTTGTTTTTTCTTTCTTCCTGTCTTTCTCTTCACCTCTTTCTTTTTTCTCTCATTTTCTCTTTCTCTCTTTTTTTCTTTGTTCCTTTTTTCCTCTGATATTATTAGCTCCCCTATAAATGATCTCTCCATCAATGCTGATCAGAATCTTCTTTACAACTAAAATAATTGTGTTTCCTTGGTAAATTAGAGATTAATTGAATAGTCCATGGTTTTACAACCAGTACATGTCAGAAGTGAGACTTGATCTCACTATATTCTGTTGCTACTTTAGTATGTATAATATTCTGTACACATCCAGATCTGTGCTCATTTACTCTGAAATGTGAATAACCTCTTTGAATTGCTACATAAGTGGAATGAGCTAAAAATTTTAAAACTGTTTGCTAACTCTGAAGTTGCAACCAGAAAAGATGTAGGGTTATATAGTTTATCCATAACAGGGGGAGCCATGAACTGACTGATTGAGGAGAAGGACTAGCCTCTGATTCTTCTCCCTTTTACACAATGACCCTAAGAAATGAACTTTAAGTTCTTGTTTGTTTTGTTTCATTTCTAGATGAAGAGAGTGGTATACCCTCCTAGCTCCACTGGGTCTGGGAGTCTGAGTGATGATCAACTCCAGGTCAGGATTCTAGGCTATACTTAATGTAATAACTTCTCTTAATAGATTCAGTAAAATTTCAGTATGCAAAATAGACTCACAGAAATCAAAGCATTTCAATGTAATAAGAAAATTGAGAATTCAATAACCAAAAGAGAAATGGCATTCAAAATAATTAGAAAATAAGTACTTTTGTGCTCTGTTTCTGTGAATCAGTAAAAACAGTTTGGGGAAATAATTTGGAACTATTCCAAATAAAATCAGTATAATAAAATTTATGCTCTTTTGTTTTTAGGTTAACAATGCCAATATGTAATTCTGTGCCTTGCATTAATATGCACTTCATATGTTTTTTAAGTGAGTGCTACCTGACTTTCAAAAGTTTCCATAAACTGTTACAATTTATAATCTTTAACAACGTCTCAATTTTACAAAACCCACCTTCCATTCTAATCAAGACATTCTTTTCACTATCTCATAAATGTGAAATGAGATATCTCAATGCATAACAGAGAACTTGTTACAAAATTAGAACATATAAAAGTTTGTTGAATGGGTAAATTGTAATCTCTGATGATTTAATTCCTCTTTTCCTTCCTCAGAAATGATTTCTTTTCTTTTTTTTCTTCAACCAAAATATGGATACGCTCTGAATGAGAATATTTAGTACTTGATTGTGTAGTTTTTATTACTCTATAATTTATTCATATTTATTAGTGCTATTTTCTAAATATGCAACCAAATCCAATTCAGTTAGAATTTAACAAGCCTTAATATGTGTCAGAGAGTGTCAAGAACAGGAAGGTTATAAAAGCCAAACAAAAACAAGTTAAAACAAGGAGGAAAAAAGTCCCTAATCTCAAAAATCTAACTTTCTACAGAAAAACAATGCACGTAAGTAGCTGGTTTCTTTTAATGGAAAGTATTTTAAAATTAGGTTACTAATAAATAATGTACTGAAGTAGGAATTCCTACAAAATATAAAAATAGCTATTCAGTATATTCCTGGAAAGCAGAATCAATAACTGAAGCATATAGAAGGTGCTTAATAAATGCCACTGGGTGATTAACTCATTCAAATATTATAAATCCAATAACTGACTAATTTTGTGAAAATTATAATTATATAAAGAAACATTTATATAGCCTTTTCTTCATTTTTATTTTTACTCTCAGAACAAACTCATAATTTTCATTCATAAGATTACATTCTTATGATTATGTACATTCATACATAAGAGAATTTTAAAACTCATGTAGAAAGAAAAAAATGGAAACATTTCACATTTTGATTCTCCTCAGCCACATTTTTGTCATTAGTCTGCAGTTTAAAATGAGTTTGTTGCAGTTAAATGGAAAGCCTTAATTTTCACTAGATCAAATAAAATTGTTAAGAATTAGATTCCTAGATGTCTGGGATGAGTTCTTTCTCTAGAATTGGAGAGAGATTTATAGCATACCTGATGCAACTAGAACTCTAAGTGAGAATATATTTGCTCTCTCACTAGTAAATATATTGATTTTAAACTTTTTTTCAGTTTACATTTCTCTAGCTTTCTATTTTTCATTACACTGCTCTGAAAAGCCTGCTTTGGATGCTGAGAACAGAGTAAGTCACTGTACCATATATGTGGCTGTGGATATCATGAATAGCATTTTTGAAAGGCAGAAAATAAATAAGGTCAAGAGTTTCAATAGACATGGGGATCTTTTTAAAGTCAAAAGTCTTACTGAGATATAAATTCCCTTCTCTTAAATATATTTCAAAACCAGACCACTCAAAGCCATGAACTTCTTCCCACACAAATCTCTCACTTGCTCATTTGAACAGTAAAAAGCCTATAACCCTTGGTAGTTTGTGGAGAAGTGAAAATCAGTTAACATTCACACTCCAGTAAATCTTGTGGTTTCTTCTGATGGTTCAAAAGGAATAAGATTGAACTTCTTTTAATTTAATTTAGGAATTGTGGAAAGAAGTTTTTTTTTTCCCCTTAAAAAAACATAATTGAGTCTGTGAAACATTTTTCAAATCCAAACGTTATACATTATATAAAGATTTGGACCTAATCCTTAAAGAAGAAAAATGTACAGTCATTTCAAATATCATACTCCCTCACATCTAAGATGGTATGATCATTTTTGAAATTAGTTTACTTATTACTTGTTTTAATATATTTATTAAAATATTTTATTTTGATCTATCTTTTCCCCAGAAATCCCCAAAGTTCTTTAAAGATATTTCAATCCATTATTTAATCTGAGAATTCATTAATGTTAGTTTTCCCTTCAGTGATGCAGAAATATCCAGATCTCTTATCCTAAGTTATTCTTCTCCTCTATGAATTTTTCAGAATGAATAAACACATCATCTTGTGTATTCCCTTCTGACACTACGTTACTTAAGTGACAACGAGTAATACACATTATTTAATGATAACCTCACAGTCTCATTTTTGACAGACTCCTTATCTCTGTAATTTTTTTTTGTAATTACAAAGATACTACTTATCTCTTTATAATACCTCCTTTGGCCCAGTCATCACTGAGAACATGATATAGAATTTTCATGTTCACCATATGCCTTTCCAGGATCCTTTAGGGATATGTAACATCTGTTTTAGATAACAAGAATATAGAAATATTCTACAAAGAACTTGATATGAGAGTTAAGATGAAATTGATATATTTCAATACTTAATAACTTCAATACAAAAGAAGGTATAGAAGATGACTAAAAAGTTGGAAAGAATAGTTCAATGGAAAGAAAAAAGAGAAACCAATCTTATATAAGACAACAAAACAACTTCATGTCTACCCTATGTTTCCCTTAAAAAAAGGAAAAATTAATATCACAAAAAATGAAGTCATTTTAATAGACAAGAAAATATTTTTACCAATAGGAAATTAATTTTCAAACCGATGACTTAAATACAGTAATATAAACTTTTTAGAGCAAAAAACAAAAATCAAATTGAAATTTAAAAAAGGATTAAATTGAAAACTTTTATGATACTACTTTCTTTATAATGATGTTCTCTCCTCTACATTAATGTATGTATATCACTATGGATACATATGCATATGTATATGCAGGTATATTGGATGTATATGTGTTTATATGCATTATAGCTAGCATTTTTATACCACATAATGTTTATAAGTGTAATATACCTTTACTCTCATAATAATTCTGGGATATAGATACTTTTTTATCCCTATTTTACTAGTGAGGAAACTGAAGTAGATAAGATGATTTGCTCAGGGTCAAGTTAGTAATCATCTAAGGCCATATTTCAACTCAGGTATTCCTGATTTCTAGTCCAGCACTCTATTGACTGTCCTATCTAGCTATGTGTTTATATCTTCCATGAAATTCAATATTTCCACTTTTAAGTTTCTTTTGAGAGCTATAAATTGTTTTTTTTTTAATTTTATTTATTCCTGCTTACATATCTATTGCATGTCTACAACAATTTTTAAAAATTGTTTTCTGACATTTTGCAATGCATGTTCTCTCCCTCCTCCCCCATCCTAAGATAAATAATTTGTTTTTTTAATGATAGATGCATGCTCAGTGCATTGGTCTTTCCTCTCCTCCTCTTTGATTCAGAGTATTGTTCAGAGATATAAATAGTAGAACTTCTTTAAATGCATCCCTTCAATTTCGTATATTTTCTTATTGTTAATATTTCCCTAATCTTTTACCATTTTGTGATATATTCATTGATTGATATGCATTTTAAAATAACATTATTTCATCTCTACTGAAATTTTTGTCCATTCCTCATATTTCTCTTACAGATAAAAATTTTTATTAAATTATTTTTAAATAGCCATTATGGGAAAGATGGAGGCTTGACGTAGCAAGGCTCCAGACCACTGAAAATCCTTCAACACGGATCAAGGACAAAGTGCTTCAAGGGGACAGAAAACCAAACTTGACAACAGAAAAGAACTGGGAGATCCTCCTGCTGAACCCAACTTAAAAAGTACAAGGGGAAAAATAAAGCCTGAATTCTTGAACTGTTGGGTTCAAGGGGAAAGGAAGAAGGAAGATCCCAGGTCCCCTCCCCCAGCTAATGTGCTGAGTCTCCAGCAGATCCTGGAATCTCTTGGCTGGCAAGGGTGCTAGTCCAGAAGGAGTGCCTTGCTAGCACAGCTGTGCCAGGCTCAGAGCTTTGATCACATTTAATAATGTGAAGGAAGGTGGCCTAGCAGTACCAGATCTTAAACTGTACTATAAAGCAGTGGTCATCAAAACAATATGGTACTGGCTAAGAGACAGAAAGAAGGATCAGTGGAATAGACTTGGGATAAGTGCAGTCAGCAAGACAGTCTATGATAAACCCAAAGATTTCAGCTTTGGGGACAAAAATCCACTCTTTGACAAAAACTACTGGGAAAACTGGAAAACAGTATGGCAAAGTAGGTTTAGATCAACATCTCTCACCCTACACCAAGATAAATTCAGAATGGGTAAATGATTTGAATATAAAGAAGGAAACCATAAGTAAATTAGATGAACACAGAATAGTGTACTTGTCAGATCTTTGGGAAAGGAAAGATTTTAAGACCAAACAAAAGTTAGAAAAAATTACAAAATGTAAAATAAATAAGTTTGATTACATTAAATTAAAAATGTTTCCTACAAAGAAAACCAATGCAACCAAAATTAGAAAGGAAGCAAGAAATTGGGGAAAAAATCTTTATAGCAAAAACTCTGACAAAGGTCTAATTACTCAAATATACAAGGAGCTAAATCAATTAAACAAAAAAAATCAAGTCATGCCCCAATTGATAAATGGACAAGGGGCATGAATAGGCAACTTTCAGATAAAGAAATAAAAACTATCCATAAGCACATGAGAAAGTGTTCTAAATCTCTTTTAATCAGAGAAATGCAAACCAAAACAACTCTGAGGTACCACCCTCACACCTAGCAGATTAGCTAACATGTCAGCAAAGAAAAGTAATAAATGTTGGAGGGGATGTGACAAAATTGGGACATTAATGCATTGCTGGTGGAGTTGTGAATTGATCCAACCATTCTGAATGGCAATTTGGAACTATGCCCAAAAGGCTTTAAAAGACTGTCTGCCCATTGGCCCAGCCATACCACTGCTGGTTTTATACCCCTAAAAAGATCATAGGGAAAAAAGATTTGTACAAGAATATTTATAGCTGCACTCTTATGAGGTAGCAAAAAATTGGAAAATGAGGGGATGCCCTTCAATAGGGGAATGACTGAACAAATTGTGGTATCTGCTGGTGATGGAATACTATTGTACTCACAGGAATAATGAACTGGAGGAATTTCATGTGAACTGGAATGACCTCCAGGAACTGATGCAGAGTGAAAAGAGCAGAACCAGGAAAACATTATACACAGAGACTGATACTCAGTGGTACAACTGAATGTAATGGACTTCTCTACTAACAGCAATGCAATGATCCAGGACAATTCTGAGGGACTTATGAGAAAGAACGCTATACACATTCAGAGGAAGAACTGTGGGAGTAGAAACACAGAGGAAAAACAACTACTTGAACACATGATTTGATGTGCATATGATTGGGGGTATAGACTCTAAGGGATCACCGTAGTGCAATTTATCCATAATGTGGAAATAGATCTTGATCAATAATACATGTAAAACCCAATGGAATTGAATGTCAGCTACAGGGGGTTGGTTGAAGAGAAGGGAAAGAACATAGATCATGTAACCGTGAAAAAAAATATTCTAAATTAATTAATTAATTAAAAATTTTAAAATAAAAAAATAAAAACATCTCAAGATTTCTGTTTTTATGAGGGGAAAAAGTAAGGATAGAGATAAAAATGGGCAATTTAAAATAGTTAATAGTCATTCAATCACCTCCTGGCATAATATTTTCTTAAGTGATGAATGTAGATAGAATGATATCAAATATAAGTATCTGAAGAAATAAAATTCTCAGCAAAAACCTGTTATAAGCCACATACTTAACATGTCCAAAGATTTTTGATTTCCTTGCCTTAACTCAAGACACATTCATTGTGTCTGCTTTACCTTCTCCATTACAACTATATTAAAGTTCAGATTTTACACAAATAGCATCCCATTAAAATGCACACAATATTAGAAAAAACATTAGCATAATTGACCATATATTAACAAAACTAACAGAAATCATGATTATCTCCAAGGATACAGAAAACGTCTTTGACAAATTACAATAATTGTTCTTAAAAACTAAAAAAAAAGAGGAATAAATGGGCCTTCCTTTAAAATAAGTAGTATCTATTGAAATCCACTGGCAAGTATTATCTGTGATGGGGATAAGCTAGAAGCCCTTCCGGTAAGATCAGGGGTGAAGCAAAGAAGCCAATTATTAACACTATTATTTAATATTGTACTAGAAATCAAAGCTTTAGCATGAAGAGAAGAAAAAGAAATTAAAAGAATTAAAGTAGGCAGTGAGAAAACTAAAATATCTCCCTTAAAGAAAATATGATAGTATACTTAGAGAATCCTAGAAAATCAAATGAAAAGTTAACTGAATTAACTTTAGCAAAGTTAGCAGGTTACAAAAATACTCTATACAAATCAGTGGCATTTCTATGTATATTACCAAAAGAGTCCAGGAGCAAGAGATGGAAAGAGAAATTCAATTTAAAATAATTCCAGACAATATAAAATCCCTGAAAGTCTACTTGCTAAGAGAGAGGAATTATATGAACACAATTACAAAATAATTTTCACAAAAATAAATTCATATCTAAACAATTAGAAAAATATTAATTGCTTGTGTGTAAGCTGAGCTAATATAATAAAAATGTCTATCTAAAATAATTTACCTATTCAGTGCCACACAAGTCAAATTACCAAACAATTAGAACCAGAAATAGAACAAAACAAAACTAGAAAAAATAATAAAATTCTCCTGGAAGAACAAAAGGTCAAGAGAATCAATGAAAAGAAAAAGGTGAAGAAAGGTTATCTAGCAATATCAGATCTCATACTGAACTATAAAGTAGTAATCCTCAAAACAATCTGGTACTAGCTAAGAAATTAAATGGTGGATCCATGGCATAGATTAGATACACCAAGTACAAGGGTAAATGATCTCAGCAATCTAATGTTTGATAAACCTAAAGATCCTAGCATTTGGAATAAGATCTCATTATTTGACAAAAACTACTGGGGAAACTGCAAAATAGTATGGCAGAAAATGAGTCTAGACCAATATCTCCTACCTCATTCTAATATAAGGTCAAAATAGATATATGATTTAGATATAAAGGGTGATATTGTGAGCAAATTAATTGAGCATAGACCTGTTGGATCTATAGAAGGGAAGAAGTTATAACCAAACAAGAGATGGAGAACATTATGAAATATAAAATGAACAATTTTGATTCTATTAAATTTAAAATATTTTGTACAAACAAAACCAATGTAACCAAGATTTGAAGGGAAACAACAAACTGGGGAAATTTACAGACAATTTATCTGAAAATATCTCAAATATTTGGAGAACTGAGCCAAATTTAGAATAACATGTCATTCTTCATTATAGAAAATTGTTCAAAGGATATGAATAAGCAATTTTCAGGTGAAGAAATCAAGGCTATCAATGATATGAAAAAAATTCTCTCTTGATTAGAGAAATGCAAATTAAAAGAACTCTTAGGTGCCACTTCACACATATCAGATTGACCAATATGGCAGCAAAGGTAAACAATAAATGTAGAAGAACATATGGCAAAATTGATACAATAATGCATTGCTGGTGGAATTGTGAATTGCTCCAACTATTCTAGAGAGCAATTTGGAACTATACTCAAAGGATTATAACACTGTTCATAGCCTTTGATCCAGTAATTCTACTACTAGATCTGAATCCCAAAGAGATTTTTTAAAAAGGGTGGTGGGGGTAGATCTACTTTCACAAGATATATTTATAGAAGACCTTTTTGTGGTGGCAAAGATTTGAAATTGAGAAATTGAGATGAAAAACACTGATATATGATGGTGATAGAATATTATTTGGTATAAGAAATGAAGGGTGAGATGATTTTAAAAGTTAGAATGACCTATATGAACTGATGCAGAATGAAATAAACAGAACCATGAGAACATTGTAAAAAAGTATACTTTGATCTGCATTCTCATTCCAACAGTTCCTTCTCTGGATGTGAATAGCATTCTTTGTGTCATAACTCCTTCAGAATTGTCCTGATCAAAAAAAAAAAAAAAAAAGAATTGTCCTGGATAATTGTATTGCTTTAAATAGCTCTTTCACAGTTGATCACTTTACAATATTTCTCTTACTGTGTAAAATGTTCTCCTGATTCTGCTCAATTTGTTTTGCAGAAGTTCATATGTCTTTCCAGTTAATTCTGAAGAAATTCTGTTTCTCATTTCCTATAGCAGACTAGTGTGATGATGAACTGTGAAAGACTTAGCTATTCAAGGCAATACAATGCTCTCCCCTTCCAGAGAAAGAGAACTGCTAGAGTTAAAATGTAATCAAAGTATGCTACTTTTCATTTTAGTTTTTTTGGATGTTTCTTTTTGAGAGGATTGGTTTTATATGAATAATCTCTTATGAGAATGACCAATATGGAAGTATATTTTGCATGACAATACAGGTATAACCCAGATCAAATTGCTTATTGCCTCCCAGAGCTGGGAGGCAAGGGGAAAATTTAGATCTTAAAAGTTTGTAAAATGTATGTTGAAAATCATTAATGCATGTAATTTGAAAAATAAGATATTTAAAATTTTACAAATTTTACAGATCTGTCACATAAAACACTGACTTCAACAACTTCATTTTATTTAGTTCCACAAATTCTCTAATCTGGTTCTCTAAATCAGTAATGGGCAACCTTTTGAGCTTAGTGTGTCAAAATTCACCAAAAAACCAAGCATAACTAGGGTGGTATGTCACTTCAAGAAAAACAAAACAAAACAAAAAATAATTTTGTGAAATTTATAATTTAAATAACAAAAATGTATAATTATATTACTGTAATAAACCAAAATAGATAAATTAATATAGATAGAATTGTCATCTATAGTGCACAGAGTGTCTATACTACAATACAGCAAACGTTTCATCCTCGGCACATGGCCCCATACTTCTCTATATGTAGCCAAATGCTTAAGTATATCTACTATTTAACATCACTTAGTATAACTATGACAAAGGAAGAGGGAAAAAATCAATTGTAGCTGAAATAATCAGAAATTCCTAGAAGATGAATTTTTTTAAAAAAGGTTTTTATTTTAAAGTTCAATTTTTAAAGGTAGAGAAACTACTCTGACTGAAATCTTTCTGAAAATAAAGTTTAGAAATAAACAAGATCAAGTTGAAGTCCTAATGAAAGGAGACAAATTTAAATTCATATACTTGTTGGTATGAAACATAAGACTGGAATATTGTTCTTGAATGCTATATCTTATTCAAAGGAAATAAAACAGTTAAAGAGTTAGTTTTGCATATTGAGGCAACATATTCCTGTTACAAAATCCAGTAGCTACACAGAGAAGTACAAGACAGGACACTGGAGAAGAGCAAAAGAGGAATAAGAAAGAGGCTATTTTGTTACTGACATACTAGACTATATGAACAGTAAGAGGAAATAGTTGAAGACTAGAAACTATTCATAAGTATGGTAGAGGGGCAAAATATAATAGCAATGAAAAATTTCAATCATTCGTACATCTTCTGGAATTCTTCAGCAGAATGAATAGATTCTTAGTGGCCCTTAATGACAAAAGACAATTCTGTTCTGGACCTAATTCTTGACTACTTGTCAAGATGAATACCATGGAGATTTTAGAACATGACATTTCTTTTCTAGACTTTGTCATAAAGAAAAAGAATGTTGAAAATACTTTGATTTGCTTCCTAGAGCTCATGAGAACATATTTCAGAGTTGAGAGATATAACAAGTAGTATGAATCTAAGTGCTAAAAAGAAAGTGAGTCAAGTAGGAATTGGGAATTCTAGATGCAGATAAATGGTACAATGGGAACGAAAGCACTGGGCTTGGAGAAAGGAAGATCTGAGTTCAAATCTAGTTTTTAAACCCTAAATGTATGACCTTGGGCAAGTCACTTAGCCTTCTTAACCTTAATCTCAGTTTCTTCAACAGTAAAATGATGGAAATAATAACATCTAGCTCATATTATCATTATGAAGATCAAATGGAATAATATCTGTAAAGAACTTAACATACTGTCTGTCATCTAGTAGATACTTAATAAAAACTTATTCCTTTTCCTTCTCAAGAATAAAAATCTAAAATGCAAATAGAAACAATTTAAATGACAAAAATTTGTTGTTTTCTGATAAGCCAGATGTAGCCAAATAAGTAACTCACCATCTAGTATAGAATTTTGGAGGGGGAGATAAATTCTAAAGATAGAAAAATAATAGAAAGTGTATAATCATTACATTGTACTTTAAAAATGACATTATCAATGTTACAACTCAAAATTACTCTAGATGTTCAAGGAAAGTCAAGGGGAGGAAATGGTTCCTTTTAGATATATGGAATGACAGAAGTGGATGAAAAAGGTGCCAGAACCATCCCTAGGGATGGATTAGATGAAAATACCTGACAACAGAAAGCAGGCAGAGCTTTTAATTTTAATTTTGATTATTTTCTCTGCCAAAAAGAGTAACTAATTGTAGTGGAAAGGATAGAATAAAAATAACCAAGAGGAATTTGATACTTAAGATATCTAAGGAGACATTAGGAAAATACCTAACCAGTCTTGATGAACTTGAGTTACTTGACATCAAGCACTCCAAAACTATCATTTAACTACCATCTATGATAATGGGAAAATAATTTCACCACTGTCTGTGATATTAGAAAAATGGTGGAGCAGAAGGAAAGTGTAAAAGGAATATAGAAAGGCTTGTTTCTTTTTTTAATGGAAGATAATAGAGTCTGCAGATAATGGGACAGTAATTTTGGCCTTGATTCCAAGAAAATTATTGAGTAGAAAGCTGAAGAGATTGTTAATGAATATGTACAAAAGGAAAAGGAGATTTGAGAGTTTTCTTAGCTTCAAGAACATGTCAGGTGTTACTAATATTACTTTTTTAACAGTTATAAGACTGATAGAGTAGGAGAAAGACAGTAAGTCAGTTAGTTATTCAATAAGCAATTAGTAAGTGGTTGCCATTGGAAAGCAATTTGCTAGATATTGGGGAGACAAAGAAAATAAAAATAAATCATCTCTGCCTTTAGGAAGCTTGCATTCCAATGGGGGAGGTAAGATGGAAATAATAATTTCATAAAATATTTTAAGAACCTAGATTTGCATTGATGTAAAGTGAAATTTAAAGACTTATGCACTCTGATTAACACAACAATCATGTTTCCAAAAGACTCATGATAAATCGTGCTAATAAATGGTCACTGGTAAAATTTGTTTTCTTTTATAATTAATTTTTTTAAACCCTTGTACTTCGGTGTATTGTCTCATAGGTGGAAGATTGGTAAGGGTGGCAATGGGGGTCAAGTGACTTGCCCAGGGTCACACAGCTGGGAAGTGGCTGAGGCCGGGTTTGAACCTAGGACCTCCTGTCTCTAGGCCTGACTCACTCCACTGAGCTACCCAGCTGCCCTTTTATAATTAATTTTAATTGTTTTTATTTTTCTTACTTTCTCAATGATCATTAAGTCTTTGTAATTTAAGATATGATGTTATTAGTTCCTCTTTTTTCATTTATTTTTCAAATTATTTTCCTTGATGCTGAGGTACATTATCATTTTAGTGTACTTTCTATTTCTCTTTGAAACACATTTTCCTTTAACATTTAGCTATTTTGGTATTTGGTCCATATAAGTTATATATTCATATTAATTCATTGTCTATAGTACATTGAACAAAACATCTTTCAATCAAATGTATTTTTGTTATAGTCTTACCTAAGATCTTGAATTTTATGCCTGTTTCTGAATTTAGCTGAAGAATAATAGATGATTTCCCAAAACTTTTATTTTAACTCTATGTGAATATTTATATTTCAATTGTGTATTTTTGTTAACACTCTTAGATTTTACTTTTTAATTAATCTTGCTATGTTTTTTTATTGTATGAGTAAGTTCATATCCATTCACATTTTTCATTATGATAATAAAGCATGTATTTTTCCTCATCTAATTTTCTTAAGCTTTTTTCCTTCACTTTGCTTCCTCCCTTACAAAGAAAAAGGTGGTAAATAAGGAATGTACTTATCCCCAGTATGCAATATTTGGTGCAATCAGTTTCTATTTTTCTGCTCTCTTTCATTCCTTTTTCCTAACCCCTAGAGACAAGTTTTTTCTTTCATCTTTTTTCTTTTAAATAATTCTTTACCAGTCACCATCCAATATCAGAATTTATTTTACTTACTCCCATTATCTTCTTAATTCTACTCAAGTTCTTATTCCCTTCTTTATCTTTTTCCCTTTCCCTCCTGTTTCTTTTTTAAATTGAAAGCATTTTAGGCAGAGCCAAGATGAAAGAATAAAACAAATGTTATATCTGAGTTCTCTCAAAATTCTCCTTAAGCAATTTTTTAAAACTGTGTCAAATCAAATTCTAAGTGA
This sequence comes from Gracilinanus agilis, assembly GCF_016433145.1. NCBI lineage: Eukaryota > Metazoa > Chordata > Mammalia > Didelphimorphia > Didelphidae > Gracilinanus > Gracilinanus agilis. The sequence goes on along the minus strand of NC_058132.1, from coordinate 392,828,440 downwards.
CCAAATCAACAAAAAGTCAAACTGAGTAATTTTTCAGCTCAGAAACTTAGGAGGATAGAAGGAGAGGTCTGTGGATATGGGTGGGAATTTGTGGAGAGAGAAGCAAGGTAGATATGACACCAGCTGTGGTCCTTAGAGATGTCCTGGCAGCAGCAGGGACAGAAAGGGTAGAAAGGGAGGGCTCACTAATCAGAAACTGTAAGGAGATTGTACAGGTGTCCTGAATGAGAATGCAGAGGACTCATATAGTGCAGGTCACAGGACTTTTTGTCAATTCCATTGTCATTTATCTAGTCTTGTGTCACAATCTAATCATCATTCCTCTGACCCAAGTTTTATAGGCTTTTAGGTCCAGGATTAGGTAAAGGTGACCCAAATGCAGATTTGCCTCATCCCTCATCTACAAGATGGAGAGTTCTGTGGGTTTGGATCATCATAGCTATAGGCTCACTTATGGTTTCCATAACTCATTACTAGTCACTTAACTCTAGTTCTTAACTAGAAATAGTCCCATGTGGGAAGCCAATAAGAGAATAATTAAAAATCTGAGACTCCTCTTTTGACCCCTTTTGTGATCCTTGTGATATCATGTTGAAAAGTATTGTGGCCTTATTGAAAAGCTTTAAGTTCCTAGCAAACCTGAATTTAAAGGTATCAGATGTGATAAGGACAGTTTAGTTGATAAGGAAATAGGGAAGGGACACAGGAGTTGTCTTTTAGCTCATACTTCCAGCTCTGTCTCCAGGAGCATGGAGTTTATTATATATGTTTCAACACTCATTTCACACAAAAGAATCCCCTCGAAACTTTGCAGATGCTCAAAAGTTACAAATTATGTCATATCAAAACACAAAAAGTCTCATTGGTTTCAGTACAGACCAAGGCCTAGGCTGAATTTTGACTGGGTTCTTATCAGGAAGCCAAGTTGGAGAGTATTTTTCTCAGGGTTGAATTGCCCCTGCTAAGGTTTTGACCTTGGCTATACCAGGCAGCTACATTCCTGGTCAAAGGGGAATAGTGTTAACCCTTTAAATTCAGGTTTGCTAGGAACTTAAAGCTTTTCAATAAGGCCACAATACTTTTCAACAAGAAATCACAAGGATCACAAAAGGGGTCAAAAGAGGAGTCTCAGATTTTTATCTATTCTCTTATTGGCTTCCCACAGTCCCATAGTCAAAACAACACAACTGTTAGATGACAACAATTGGGTTTGAGCCTGGAAAATGAATTTCAAATTCTGCTTTGGGTTCTGAACAATAGAACTTTCTGTACTCCAGTATAGGGGTTTATCAAATCTATGATATTGTTTAACATAGCTTCTGGTCAACCTAGTCTAGTCACACAGTTTTTTTTCCTGGTAATTTGGCTGCATATGAAAATAATGACCTTGGACTAGAAAAAGGATCTCCTATGGTATGCTTTATGTTTCTTAATCAATGTTTGGTCTGACTCTGGACTTAGATCTTTTTTTGTAATGGTGGTAGAGAGAGCTGGCAATAATGCTTCCTCCTCTTCCACCATCTTTACTGGTCACTCTCTTCAATGGTGACATTTGAGAGGATAATAAGAATTGATTCATGAGTTTGGAAGCCAGACTGTAGAGGACTGAAAAGTGGTTAAGAGGTTAAAAATTGGAAGCATACAATGTATTAAGCTTTCACAAGGAGGTTAGGAAAGAAAGGAAGAGATCTACAGAATGATAGCCAGCAGGGATAGTTTGATTGGGTAATAAGGTTTTGTTGGTGTTATTGTTTTTTTAAGGATCTGAGAGATATGGGAGTTTTTTTTTTAAAAAAGCAGTAAAGGAATAATTAGATAAGGAGAGATTAAAGATTAGAAACAAGGGATAATAATTGGTGGCAGCCACTTAATGAAGTCAGGAGGAGATGAGATCAAAACTTAATAAAGATGATTTTGTAAACTAAGAGATAATGGAGAAAGATAGCTGAGCAATGAAAGAATAGAAAGGTAGAAGAGGGAACTCTTGGTGAATTGACTCATTTATTTTTTTCTGTGAGGATGGAGTGACAGCATAAGCTGAGAGAATGGGAAAGGAATGCCATGGGACACTAGAGTACTGATGGTAGCAAGGTAAAGTTTATGACTATCTCTAAGTAGAAGAGGTAGAAAGGAAGTATTGGTCATGAGAGTTGTGAAGATTAAGAAATTGGGAAGTTGAGAAGGTTGAAGGATCATCAGTAGGTATGTTGAAGGTTCTAGAAAGAGGCTATGCATTATTGTATAAAGTCTTATTCAAACATGAAACTTATTGTGGAAGGAAATAAAATATCCTTAGAATTGATAGATGATGCCCATTGAGATTTGGATTGGGTGATTGATTTAGATAATGTGTACCTCAAGAGAGAAAATCTTGTTGATTAGTGGTAATAGAAGGAAAGCTTGTAAAGGGTAATGGGGAGAAAGTGATACTCCCCTGTCATGGATAATGAATTGATTGAAGGCCATGAGTAAAAATATAACTGGTATATGAAAAGGCAACTAATAAAATACCATTAGATGGAAAGAGTGTGAAAACAAAAGATTTCAAATAGTCAAGTTTGTTAAATGTGGAATAAGCATTCCAAAGAGTCAAATGAAGGCAGAATTTTATAAATATATGATGTCTCTATATTTTTGCAAAGTATTTAGCAAATTGCCATATTATTTATTTGCAAAATGTAGAATTGGCTAAGCGAAATTATAGTTAGATGGATTTAGAATTTGTTGACTAGGCAGATTAAAAATAGTCATTCATAGTTCAAAGTCATTTTGGCAAGATGTTTCCAATGACTATTTCTCCTCAACCACTATTTCAGATAATTCCTACCTATGCTTCATTCTTCTCTCCATCTCCAGCTTTCTCTAATTCCTCATCAAGTGCCATATCCCTAAAGGGGACTTTCCTCATCCCCTGCTGCCCTATTAAACATATTAAGATATTTGTTGCCTTTTGTCCAAGATGGATTGATGAAATCTACTCTTGTATTTCCCCAAAACCATTCCTTTAAGTTTTAAATAAAGTCTAAGTAACAGATTTAGTAATTGTCTATGATATGCTATATAATATTCTAAAGACTAGATATATTGAAAAAAGCAAAAACAGTTAATTTCCTCAATAGGTTTATAATTTATGCAAAATTTTAAGTATAGTATGCAGAATTTTAAGTATATGTGCATATATAGATTTATATACACCTGTGTAAGTATGTATATATATATATGCATATATATCATAAATTGAAGATTATCACAGAGAAAAGGCATTAAGAAAGACTTGGAAAGTCTCCTAGAAGAAAGTAGGATTTTAATTATAATTTAAATAAAACTTTGGAAAATATGAGGTAGAGATGAAGATGGAATTCTAGGCAAACAAAAAATTGTGAAGTCAGGAGACTGAGTATCTAGTTCAAGGAACAGTGAAGAAGCCAATATTAGTGGATCACAAAACACATAGAGGGAAATAACTTATAAGAAGTTTGCAAAAGTAAGGTCATGAAGGACCAAAGCCAAATGAAGAAATTAAAATCTGCTTCTGTAGTTAATGGGAAGCTTTACTTTCAAGATCAAAGTGCTCCTCTTTGGTTATCACTACCCTTTCTGTACTGACTCTATCTTTCTTATGTTTTTTTTATTATTATTATCGGCAGTGATTGGTATCTCTAAGGAATCAGTAATAATATTTTTTCATTCATTGTTTTATTCCAGTAGATTGTTCTGAGGATTTATATTTGTTTCTATGTTATTTTAATATTTTATTAATCATTTGCTTTATGCTCAGCAATTTTTAAATAGTACAAAGTTTAGAATGTTTTGCTAACATATAGAATCAAAAAAGAATCAAAAAAGATATCAATAGATAGGTTAAATCAGTCGCTGAATATATTAAGTTAAAAATTAATTGAGTCAAATGTAAAACTTTTCTATGGGATAAAAAATATAGCTTTATAATTATAGAATGGGAGAAGCATGGTTAGCTACTTATTTGAAATAGGACTATGGGTTTCAGTGAACTGAAAAGTGATACTGATTTAATAGGAATCAGCAGTTGATTTGGCAGCAAAAGAAGCTAATGTGATTTGGGCCTGCATATGGTCAACACAGATTCCAAAATTAAGGAGGTAATTATTGCATTTCTATATTCTACCCTACTCAAGCCCCATTTAGAATACTGTATTTAATTCTGAGTGCCACAGTTTAGGAAAGATGTTTAAGCTAAAGGAAAACCATCAAAGTACAAGGCCTAAAGTCTATTCCACATTAAGATTATTTAAAGAGCTGATATTCTTAAGTCTGGAGAACAAAACATCTAGGTAAGAGATGGTAGCTCTCATTATGTATTTGAGTGACTATAAAGTGGGAAAAAAGGACTAGACTTCATGTTTGAGTCTAGAAAGAAGCAAAAATGGATACAATTTGCTAAGAAACATTCTTGGTTAGAAATTTAAAAAAAAGAAAAAGAAAAAAGAAAAAAACCTTTCTAACAATTGGAGCTATCCAAAAGTGGAAGGAATATCTTGGGAAGGAATGGATTCTTTTTAAAGGAAGCTGAAAGTAGAAGCCTGAATGACAGCTCATCAGATTTGCTTTTGTGATTTTGGACTAGATAGATTCTGAGTTCTTTTCTAAATATTGAATTCAGTGATTTTATGATCTTCAGATGAACCTTTTAGAATTATTTTAATTACTTTACAGTATCACTTCATAAAACATTAGGACTTCTGTCGTGAAATATTCAAATATAATGGAATATAAATGTTCTGTGTGAAACGATAAAAGGCATAGTTTTAGAATATTGTATTATAAATGTGTATGAACTGAAGTGCAATAAAGTATACAGAATGAACTTTGTCATTTATTAAATGTAAAAGTTAAGAAAATCACATGCAATTTCATAAATGGTCAATGTGTGGGTTTGTTTTTCCTGGGTGCTTATTTGTTATAGAGAAGAGCTTTTTCAGTAGCTGGCAGTGTTCTCACAAAGAATAGGAACTATAGATAGTCACACTAAAATAAATACAAATAAAACAAAAATGTAAGTGAAATAGTTTTTAAATCATTAGAAAAGAATAGAAGGAAGGTTAGAGGGAAAAAGAAAAATAGAACAGTTTTGAAACCGTTAAATTTTATATACATTTAAAAAAATTTATATCCCTTAAAACACTAGTTTATCTTCAAGTTCATATATCATAAAATATTTCTTTTTTGTTCATCTTCAAAAATGGAAAATATGCACATATTTATATTTGTCTAATTCACAATTACTAAAAATTAAAATCTTAAGAAAACCCTGAGGTTATAACTTTAAATGTTTTATTTAACTCCTGTTATTCTTTCACTTTATGTGTGTGCCTTGTCTGTCCTATTTCAAACTATCTTAAGCATCCTATTTCAAAGCATGTCCTATTTCAAAGCATCTTAAGAAAGAATAAGATCTTGCAGTCAGTATTGTAGATTTGGAATTAGAAATCACCTTGGAAGAATTCCCCAGGAAAAAAAAAGAAAAGAAGAAAAGTTGTTCCTTAAAATAGAAATCTTTTCTATAAATCCTAAATGCATGATGTCATGCATTTAAGGGACCAAATTTCATTACCTATACTTTAAAGAAGAATACCATCTTCATTCCTGACAAGTAGTTAATGAGTCCTCACTTAAAGACCTCTTGCAAAGTAGAGATTCTTACTTCATGCAGAAGTCCATTCCATTTTTGGATGGCTCTATTTATTAGAATGTTATTCTTTATATAAAATTCAATTTTTTAATTTGCTTAATACATTGTCCCTATTTTTGAATTTAGAATCAAGCACACAAAGTCTATTTCTTTCACATGAAAGTCCTTCAATAACGTGAAGACAACTTTCATTTGCTCCTCCTCACTTCCCCACACTTTTCTATTTTAATACAAGTATCCTTAGATTCTTAGATAGAACCTCATATTTTGACATGCTTTATTATTCCATCTTTGCTTCCATCAATATCAGACCTATTCTCAGTCCTTAGTCAGTTTTAATCTGCTATTTAACCCTCTCCTTCAACTTCATGACATAAAGGTCGTTTCTATTGAGATAAAAAGATAGATTAATTAGACTCTGAGGTATTTTCTAAATCAGAGATTCTATAAATCACATTCACTGTGCTTTATCATTTTAAAACATCACTTTTGGGTACTTTACTTTTATCCTCTTGCTACCAAAATATCTCAGACTTTCCCTCCTTCCCGTCTGCACAAATGAAAACACTTATGTCTTATCAAAACCTTTCTCTATAGAGTTTATCTCTGTTTCCTTATTTTTCTTAGCAAAATTAAGCTCCATAATTTCTTCCACTTCTATTTGCTCACAGTTGTTTCAATTTTCCCTTCCAAATAACAGGGGTATTATTTAAGTCATTCTCTAAATTGCTGTTATCAACCTGGGTGACTGTTGCAACTAGTCACTAGATGAAGCTGTAATGATTATTCTTTTTAAATTTTAATTGTTTTTCAGTTTTGAATGACATTTATCTCTCTCCCCAAATCCCTACCACCAATAAAATGAACAAGAAAAGCACTCATAATAATGGCATATATTTCAGCAAAATATTTGCCTACTTTGGTCATTTCTAAATATGCCTATCTCATTCTGGATCCCAAGTCTAGCAATATTCTGGAAAGACATATATGGTATATTTCATTTTCAGTTCTCTGGGATGATTTATTTTCATTACATTAATCAGCATACTATAATCTTTCAAAGTTATATTCTACTATAATATTCTTATTTCTGTAAATTTTTCTCTTCTCATTTTATTCTGCATCATTAAAAAAGTCATCCTTTGAAAAATTATAAACATTATTAATCCCAGACTCCTTTGTAAAAATAACTACATAATGTCAAGCAGATAATGCTGAATGGAAAAGAAAGAAAAGAAAATTTGGAGATCTGCTCAGGTCCAAACAATAAGTTTCCAGAACGAAGAACACCAAAAACAATTTTGAGGTGAATATTAGAATGAAAAAATAGTGAATAAGGATCAGTCAGGGACCTAAGTGATTATTCAAAAAAGACATCTATAGAACCAGTATGAAGAAAGGTGTACTGCATGTCACTGAGTACTACTAATAATTAGTTTTCAAAACTCATTTTGATGATCCTTGTTGACCTGTCAAGCTTCATCTGATGCTGACACTCCTTGGAGAACAGTTATGTTGCCTCTAATTTCAAATTAAATCAATGATTCTCTAATATTTCAATGGATTTATGATCTCATTCATGTAAATTATCTCTCCAACAATGTGGATCACGACCTATCAATGGATACCCAACCTGTCATACTCTTTTCTATATCATCCCCATAAATTTATCACAGAATGTCTACCAGATATGGTTAAGTTCTTACCCGATTTTTCTTGGCATTCTATGGATATCAATGGAGCAGATATGTAACTATTTCTCCCTATTTTTCCTGGTCATATATTTGTCAGGTAGCATCCTTTACATTATTTCTTTTATAGAGTTCTTTGTTTATAAAGTATTGTGACTTTCTTGGGTTATTTAATTTCATTTCTATTTCCATGAAATTCTATTTTAGTTCTTTAGAGAATACACAAAATTTCAGAGTTGTCTGACTTGTAGTAATATAACATAATTATAAAAATGTGGGCATTAAATATAGGGTATTTTGTTTCAAGGATAATCTTGAAACCATTAAAATGCTATTACGTTTCCCAAAATCAATCCAGCTCTCCCTAATTCTTTTACAATTCCAGGTCCAGTTTTCTGTCCATTTTCCATGGTTGTGCATGAAATATTTATAGGTGGACATGTACTGTTGTTTGTCCTTCAAACTACCTGTTCTAAATAATAGTCCTTCACTATTTACTTTTTTTCCATACTAATAGTAAGGCTGAACTTTTTTGAGTGGCTATGGATCTCGTTTGGGAAACCAATGATATACCCCTCATTTCAAATCTTACACTGTTCTTGCAAGAATGGCATCACTGTCTTTCCTGTCCCTGAAGCTTGAAGACTTAGAGTCATCACTGACTGTACTTTATTATCTATATTTAAGCAGTTCCCAAACAATATATTATATCTCTTCCATACTAGTGTATTGTATATTCCCTGACTTTTACATTTATTTTTAAGACCAGAATGGGGGGTAAGAGGGAAACTAAAACATATTCAGTGACATTTGTATTTATACAGACTAAAATGGATGAAAATATCAACAGTCTAGCCTCTAGGCACCTAACCAATTGATTATATGCCTCACAATTCTTCAAATTCCAAGAGATTACACAATAAAGTTCCACTCTTGTTAGGATGTAGAGCCCATAATTTTCTCCTTTAGCTTAGAAATTTTAATACCAAACTTGAAAAATTCTAGAATTATAGAATTCAAGCTAGAAGAAACCTAAGAGTTCATCTACTGCAACTTCTGCATTTTACAGATGAGGACTGAGGGGGCAGAACAGGTTAAGTGACTTGACCAAACAACACAGATTTGAGTACATGTCATCTGATAAACCAGGCAATCTTTCCACTATGTCACATTTTATCACAAATAAAGGGAACTTACTCAACTGCCACTGTGGAACAGAATTCCAAACATGATTTCTCTAGTGTTTTATCTCTCAGGCTTTACATTCTGGAAATGGGAAAAATTCTTTGTAATAACCACTGAAAACCATCTTATCTTTATTTCTATAATCACTTTCTCCCTGCTGCTGTGAGATAGAATAGCTTACTTCCTTATAGATACCTGCAGGTGTGGATTATCAGCAGCTGTCAAGATTCACTGTCAGTTACATTAACATATTTTGAGACTGTAAGAATATCTACTATATTTGTGACAAATTTGGCCAAATACTCTGCAACATCTTAATTAATTGGTGCAGGAATGAGATCACATAATTCCATTGCTCCATATTGCCTACTTTCAAACTTTTAAGGCTACCAATCAAAGGCCTCCACAATTTCCAACCTGCTCTTCCTTTTTTATCTATTGTGTATATCTTACATCTCCTATTAGATGTTAACTTCCCTCAGGGAATAAATCATATTTTATTCTTGTTTGTTTTGTTCACAGTAATAAGACATTGCTTTTACATTTGAATGTCCACATGATTTTTTTAATGGCTCAATGTTTCTTGAGGAAATGTTGAAAGAATGAATGATGAATTCATGAATAGATGGTTGTACAAATAATTGAAAGGAGAATAATTGGAGAGAGAGAGAAAAAAAAAACAGAGGGAGAGATGAAGAGCATTTAAGTGATCCCTACAGGCTACATTCTATGCTGAGATCCAAAGATACAAAACAAAGAAAATAAGAATATTCAAGGAATATGCATTATAATAGAAGATAAACATAAAGAAGATCTAGAAAGGGGGGTGAGAGTGGCTAGGGGAGGATGTCCACCCAAATTGAGTGGCCAGAAAGCTGATGTGTAGGTAGAGCATTTTGGAAGGTAAGCAAGAAAAGGAGACTGAGAGCAGTATGGCTGGACCTTCTTGTGATTCTCTAAATTCCTTAATTAATGAGTCAACCTTAGGGTTAGATGACCATTCCCAAGCCCCATATAGCATCCAAGTATTTGAAGGAATATTTAGAAACCAAAAGAAAAATCACAATGGTCTCTAGAACTCAATATGACAAAATCCTAAAATCATATGTGATTTGATATATATGCAAAATTGATTTATACTGTATAATATATACAAAATAACTGTATATTCTTAAGTATATAATTTATGACCTTTTTTATGGACAAAATTGCCTTTGTCCCTTAGAAATATGCCTTCAGGGAAGTCCCAGACTTGTCTTAGACTGAACAATAAATTGTAAAGTACCCAATGATCTCAGCCTAGTTAGAATTAGTAGATACAATCAAATCCTAAGTATCCTTTTGTCTTAGAAGTTTCTCCCATTGTATCTTGGCCTCTCCTAGCTAGTCCAGACACTGGCTAAAATCCTCTTTCCCTTATCTCCATGTAAGCCAAACAGTTGTCTTTCCTGTCCTGTATTCCCTCAAAAGTATATAGGACCAGGGGCAGCTGGATAGCTCAGTGGAGTGAGAGTCAGGCCTAGAGACAGGAGGTCCTAGGTTCAAACCCGGCCTCAGCCACTTCCCAGCTGTGTGACCCTGGGCAAGTCACTTGACCCCCATTGCCCACCCTTACCACTCTTCCACCTATGAGACAACACACCGGAGTACAAGGGTTTAAAAAAAGTTTAAAAAAAAAGTATATAGAACCACAAATTCTTCAGTTCATTGGAAAATCCCTTTTGAAGATGCATTTTTCCCAAAACAGTATTCCCAGGGTCCCAGAGTTTGTCTCTGTGAGGTATTTTGCATATGACTCTGTTTGGAGGCTTATACAGTTTTTGACTGATAGCCCAATGCTGGTAGATTCATTTTAAATTATTAAAGAAAATATTAGTCTTAAGATTTTGTTCTGAATAGACTTGGGGTAAATGACCTCAGCAAGATAGTGTACAATAAACCCAAAGATCCCAGCTTTTGGGACGAGAACCCATTGTTTGACCAAAACTGCTGCAAAAACTTGAAAATAGTTTGGGAGAGATTAGGTTTAGATCAACATCTCACACCCAATACCAAGATAAATTCAGAATGGGTGAATGACTTGAATCTAAAGAAGGAAACTATAAGTAAATTAGGTGAACATAAAATAGTTCACCTGTCAAACCTATGGGAAAGATTTTAAGACCAAGTAAGAGTTAAAAAAATATTACAAAATGTAAAATAAATAATTTTGATTGCATTAAATTAAAAAGGTTTTTGTACAAACAAAACCAATGCAATCAAAATTAGAAGAGAAGTAACAAATTGGGGAAAAATCTTTATAACAAAACCTCTGACAAAGGTCTAATTACTCAGATTTATAAGGAGCTAAGTCAATTGTACAAAAATGCAAGGCATTCCCCAATTGATAAATGGGCAAGGGACATGAATAGGCAATTTTCAGATAAAGATATCAAAACTATCAATAAGCACATGGAAAAGTGTTCTAGATCTCTTATAATCAGAGAAATGCAAATCGAAACAACTCTGAGATACCACCTCACAGGTAGCAGATTGATTAAAATGACAGCAAAGGAAAGCAATAAATGTTGGAGGGGATATGACAGAATTGATTGATATATTTGGTACAACTTAAGAAATATGCAATGCCAACCTTTAGATCCAGTATCAACCATTATATTTATCTTTGTGTATATTGCCAAACCTTACATTTATTTGTGAGTGTGTTTGTGTAACATTTAAAGTGATTGCATGGGAGCCAGCCTATTATTGGAATTCTTACCTCCCTTTCCCTTCCTTCCCTGCTTATACTTTGAAAAGAATGATAAAATAGTGTCTATCTTTATTCTGTTAAAAAGTTATAAAAAAAACCAACAAGGTGTGAGTATATTAACTTATCAAAGTCAGCCAACCATCTCCCATGTAAACAAGAGCTGTGTCTGGTCCGTTATGAATGAGCCCACTGGAATAATGAAGACACTAATGAAATGTCTACACGGTGTGATTCCATCTGTTCTTTTGTTTAACTTGTCGTGTGAATTAAGTAGAAAAAGAGGATTCAAGTACTGAAAAGGGAAAACCACTTCAAACTAACCCAGACAGCACTTTAACATGTTTAGCAGTTCCAATTTGTACAATAATATATAAATAGATAAGGAAACTACTAGGCAACAAAAACCAAACATTGATAATAGGTTATTTTCCAGAAGAAATTTGTGGCAGGTAATTTGTTTTCAGTTACAAAGCATCCTTGACAAATACAACTTAGAGCCAAACAAAAAGCAAATATATAAGGAGGAAAACTAAATCTGATGCTGACAAGTCTCTGGCAGATAATCCTGTTAGACTATTTCCAAATAATCACTATTATAGTACAAAGGTAAAACTACTAGAGTGAATTATGCCTTCCTGAGTCAGAAGGCTGAGTTAGGTAGTTCACTGATGCATAGCAATCGATGCAATGTGGTTAAGCAAAAGCTAAGTCATTTTTCAAATGGTAAGCTCAAGATGGCATAGACAACATAGCCCAGTATAAAGCTCAGAGTCAGGATGAACAAGCTTCAAATACTTTTTTCTGACAATTACTAGAGGTATGATATGAAGCAAGATGGCAAACCTCTGTGTTGTTTAGAAAATTCTCAAAGAATGATGTATTATATCCTGGAGTAATAGAAGAAGTTCTTAATTTTAAAAAAATCATTCATTTATGTATACGTTTGAAATAATAGTATTTAAATCTCTGATTTTGTCATGGTTGGTACAAAAAATAACTGATAAAAATTGCAACCTCTTTACCATTTGTGTCATTACCTTTAAGAGATGTTACAGTCAATAAATCCATCACCTCTGTAACTTGGTAAAGTGGCACACGAATTAACTGGGAAAAAATAAAATAATTAAATTTATTGACTTATACAATACATTTTTGGGCCATGATTCATTACATTGTCTTCTGTTTCTTCATATTTCAAATTTAATTTATTAATTCAGGACTTTCTGTAAGGATTAGGCCTTTCTCTTTTCCTGAACTCTTAGATTTTATTATCAATACCTATTTCATGTTAATATTGATTTCCTGGGTCCCAAGTGTACAATTAACTTCTACATTATGTCTACACACCTGATCCATTTAAAGGACCCTGTAAAATCTGTAGAGAATTTGAATTCAGAGTGCTAGAAATTTCTAGGTCTCTTAAAGTATTCCAGAATTTCGAAGTCCTAGCCTTAATTGTATCTTGAGAATTATCAGAGGCTTATGCATTTTGATACAGATCTACCTCATCCTCCTGAACTTTTCCAACACTGAAATTTCTGACACTGAATATAAAATACTATGTTTCAGGTGCCTCTGGAACATCTCTGCTCTGATTGCTGATTTATATAGTTGCCTCTGTTTTTGCTACCTTTTCTGATGAATCACATTTCCAGTGTTCATTGTTTTTCTGTGTGTGTATGTGTATTTGTGTATTTATGTGCACAAATTGGGACTAGATAAAGGCATAAAATGCAGTTTTTTCTTTGGATATTTTAATCATTATTCAACATAGATATGTTTTAGAGCATTATTTTTTTCTGAAATACCTGTGAGATATATAAGCTATTTTGTGACCTAATCTAGGCCAAAGTAGCTATAAATTCTCCTAGTAATTTCAATTTGGCAGTTGGATCATGGAGATGGAAGAGTCTTGGAACAGGAAACTTAATCAGGGGACTATTACAATAGTCAATGTGAGAACCTCTCTGAGATTTTGGATTTTTCATCTTTAAAAAAAATATTGATCTAATTGACTTCTAATGTCAATTCTAGCTCTAAAATATATTAATTGGATGATTAGGGCCTGAATTAAAGTGATAATTAGATGAGCAGAGAAAGGGAGACAGAGAAGATGAATGTTATGAAAGTAAAATTCACGAGACTTGGTAATTTAACCATTTGTGTGATTTGAGGGACAATAAGGAGTTCAGATTACCTCAGTTATTGAAAATGTAGATTACTGGAAATGTGATTTTTCTATAAACAGAAATAGAAAAATTAGGATAAGGAGTGAGGATGTAGCAGAAAAATTATCAGTTCACTTTTAGATTTGCAGAGTTTTCTTAGTTGAAACTAGTTGGAAGTACAGACCTTGATATAAGAGAGGTGAGATCTGGGTATGGAGACTTAGGTGTTATTGGAATAAAGACGATAATTGAGAATTAGTCAACAATCATGAATGTTAAGAGGAAGTCGTGGAAGAAAAAGAGGAAAAAGATCCTGAAGGCAGGAGAGAATATCCAAAAGAAAGAATCAAGAAAATGCCAAATGCTACAAAAATGTCAGGAAAGCTGAGATATTAGAAAGCACATTAGATATAGAAATTAAGAGATTCTTGATAAGCTTTCCTTCTCTGGGGAAAGAGATGATAACAATATATTTACAGAATGAGTTTTATCTTGTCAGACATGACCAATAATTTGGAGAGAATATAGAACTCCAATAAACTGGAGAGAATAATTGGAGAAAAGGGAGAGAATATAGAAATATTGAAAAAAAATTGAAATAACATTTTAAAAAGAACCAAGATGATAGCAATTTCAGACAAGTTAGGTTATAAAGGTTTAATAACTAAGTGTGAGAATTTAGGAAGTAGAGATAATCACAGTTGATAGATTTTTTTCTCTGAAAAGGAAGTCAAATGTAGAAAAATAATTTGAGGGGATTGCTGATTTAAATGAAAGGTTTCTAAAAATTGAAAAGATTTGGGAATTTTCAAATCTAACAGGAAATGAGTCAATAGATAATGAGAAACTAAAGAACAGGCAGAGAGAAGTGATCATTGAAGGTGTAAGAAGATGAGAAGGATTGATATGCATAATAAGAATGGTCAAAAATGGCATGGAGAAAGATAATTTTTTTCAGATTCAGCAACAATAAAGGATGTAATTGAGCATGGATGTGAAAGTGGATTAATGCATAAAATTTGGGAGAAAAAGGAATTCATGGCTGTCTCTCATAATGGGGAAGCATAAGATAATCTCCTGAAAGAGAGATAAAGAGGACTTTGGGTGATTATACATTGTAACCTAAGGATGTGCTTTGAATTAGAAATAAATTGTAGGGGGCAGCTGGGTAGCTGAATGCATTGAGAGTCAGGCCTAGAGACGGGAGGTCCTAGGTTCAAATCTGGTCTCAAACACTTCCCAGCTGTGTGATCCTGGGCAAGTCACTTGACCCCCATTGCCCACCCTTACCACTCTTCCACCTAGGAGCCAATACACAGAAGTTAAGGGTTTAAAAAAAAAGTTGAAAAAAAAAGAAAAAAAAAAGAAATACATTGTATTGTGACTAAAATAAATAATAATTTTTGTTTAGCATGAGGAATGAGTATACCTTCCAAAGAACTATTTAAAAACTAAAGAATTTTATTAACATTTGCAGCTCAAAATGATGGGCAAGATAATATTATTGAGAATGCAATATTGAATCTCTTTGGAAAATGTGTTAACCTTTTGCAGGCAGTGGATGGTTATTTGGTACAAATACTTCTAGTGGTCAGAGATACATATTACAAATCTATGTCTATAGAATGAATCTTTCCTAATTCATGAAAATAAAGTATCAGTATTTGAATTCATTGAGTGAGTTTTTGGTATTGTTTAGATATAATTTCATCCAATCTCACCCTGTCCCAGACCTTGGACATCAATATAAGATTGAAATTCATAATTGTTTGCTTACTCTAGAAGTGATGTGTCATTTAAGGCTTTCTTGAATTCATGATAAGACTAAACCAATGAGTTTAGAAAATTAAATGTAATGTCAAAGTTTTAAGTTGGATTCCACAATCAAATCATTGGTTTGAGCATAGTACCAATATCTTATATCTGCAACCTAGCTACCATATATATATAGCTACCTTATTCCACAATTTAAGTGGGAAAAAAATCTTCTTGGTTCACAAACTTTATAGCTATATTCTGTTTATGTCAAACTTCCCAATATGAAATTAATAAAAAAGACCATATGGCTCCATTTTATATTAACTTGTAAACTTGCAATTTTCAAGTTTCCTTTAAAAAGAATGTCCAAAATAAATAAATAGATAGATAGATAGATAGATAGATAGATAGATAGATAGATAGATAAAAATTAAAAAGGATGTCCATATTAGGTCATAGCCCACCCATTCCAGTATTTTGCCTCTGATTATAATATCTTGAGATATTTGTTGAACATCATGATACATGACAACAACCTCAGAGAGAAAAATTAGGCTCTAAAATAAACCTTATTTCTTCCTTAATTCATTATAAAACTTTCATCTAAAACTTTCATGAACAGTCCTCTCTCCTGGGCATTTGACTCTAATTTTTTACTTATTCAGTTCTAATGTAGTTTGATTCAACTAGTATTTATTAAAGCAGTCAATATCTTTCCCACTGCATGGTCTTTGAATTTCAGCAAAATTTAAGGTGCACGAAAGCAGAGACTTATTTCTGTTTTTGTATCCTCAAACTAATTCCATGCATCATGTGGGATGTAGTGTGAAATTAAAAATAAAAGTAGCTATGTTGCAAAATGGATAGAGCTATGGATGTAGAATCAAGATTGACTATGGATACAGCCTCTGCTACTTACTAGCTTTGTGATTTTGAGTAATTTAATATCACTGCCTCAGTTTCCTTATCTGTAAGATGGGGATAATAATAGCACCTACCACCCAAGACTGTTATGAAAATGAAATAAGATAGTGTTTGTAAATTTATTTGCATACCTTAAAGTACTTTATAATTGTTAGAGGAAATAGGACAGATATTAAAATTAGACAAAGAAGAGACTTAAGAAGCAAGACATTGAAGATTTATCCCACAGGAAGATTTTTTGAGCGACAGATCAATAAGGTCAATCCTATAGAGAGGAAAAGAAAAATCAGGTTCTTTTAGTGCCAGGAAATGGAAGAAATGTGAAATAATTCAAGAATGAAAGTGATTATGGGAGCAGAAAGATGGGATTGATTAGTGTAGCATGGTTGATGAAAACTCCAGTTCAATTTGATGAATTCGCCAATAGATGATGAGATTACAGAGCATAGACCATTGTCAGAAAAGGCACTTCCCACAGAGCTACATATGCAGCTTGAACTCTTGCTGTTAGGTCACTGGAACCTGTTGATTGTTCCCTAGGTAGCAGGGACTCAAAGATGATTGGTGAGAAACAGAAGTGGTCACACTCTAATCAGAGAATTCTCCTTTCAGTTTGCCATCCCAATGCCTAGGTCCATGACCTATATGAGTGAGCTATGGTGATGATTTGGTCCCTAAAATTATTAACAAAGGAAGAGAAAGAAAAGAGTTTTTTATGCACTGCCCCACTTCTAGAAGCAATGGTAATTATAGTAAAACCCCATGGAGATGGAGACAGGTGCTAGCCCAGGTTAGTCTTAGACTCACAGTCTATACAGTTCTAGTTGCTTTCTCTTGTCTTTCTGCTTCTTTTTATGGATATACATCATTGAAAAATAAGCTGATGAAATAGATGCTTTGAGCCTTGGGGGTTACCACCGAGGTTATTGGTTCCTTAATTAAGAATATAGTTACCAACAAACAAGAATGAAATTTCCATAATGGCAGACTCCTTGGAGAAGAGGAAGATCACTAATAGAGGGATACTTTAGCTGAAGGACTAAAACTATGCATTGAGCTGGCAACAAATCTAGACTGTGCCATCCCTCTCTGATAATTGCTGTGAGTTGTTCAGGCAATATGGTTCTGAGGTGAATAAAAATATCTGCTGCACAGTCACATACATCATATTTGCCCTCTGTGGTTGGGCAGTGTAATAAATATAATGTGGGCTATTTGAGTTTCTTAAATAGTTAGTATTATTCATGTATTCATTTAAAACCTTTGTATCTTGTGCAGATTCTTTGGCCAATTAAGTTTTATTTTTAATGTCTCATACTAGTTAATAATATCATAACTAAGCACATTTGTGAGAAAGTACCTTAATAAGCACATTTCATGAAACTTTAGACATTAATCAAATCTATATATTGTTTCATAGGTTTTCCTGATGAAATCCAGGTGGGAATATTAATAAGCCAAAGATAATATGATCCCTTTATGATCAGTCTCTCAGGAAGTTTGCTCGTCCATATGAATCCAGAATCCCTTTGTAGGATTTCCTGAGCCATGACAAGGGGAGATACTAGTATGTATGGATATTATTGTAGTTCCTTTATTGATAACTCTCTTTTAAGTAGATGACAATCAAACAATTATGTCAAGGAAGGACAGAAAGTTATGGAAGTTGGGGAAAGCTGGAGGTTTAAGGGAGCCTTTGCTGTTCCTTCTTTCCTAAGTGGAAACTGCTTAATTTTTTTTTATTATGGTGGGTAAAGACCAAAGATCATTTTATTTCCTTCCATACTCATCATTTATTCACCTTCCCCTCACCATTAATAGATTTTACATATTTTGATTCAGCCTTCTCAACATTAAACAGTTATTTTTGATATCAAATTTATTTGTTTTTAATATTTAATTATTTATTTATGATCACTCATAGCAAAGTTCTTTCTCTTCTGGATCATTTTAAGTACCCTTCTTTGAAAAACTTTTAGCCTGGATATGACATCTTTGAGGTTTAAAAAAGAGAAATTTTACTTTGCTGATCAGTGATGGAATCTCTGATTTGGAAAAAGATAGAATCATTTTATTCTGTTTTTTTTTCTTATATATTTCCTAATGATATAATGCATTTTGCCTAGTGAAATGCCCAAGATATTATAGCCATGGGGACTGAACTAGTACTATTAAAATTAATCAAAAAGTTTGTTAAAATAAAAGACTAGAGGGCCACACACCTTCATATTCCAAGAGTGATGATGAGAAGATTCAGAAGAAAAAATTGAGCCATCTGCTAAGTGTAATCCATAAAAATAACAAAAAGAATTTAATTCAGTCACCCACGAGGGGGCAGTATAGTAGAACATTGACAATTTATAGGCAAATCTTTTAAAGGAAAAGGTATGGGTGCCACACTCAAAATCAACATCTGCCTTAAGTGCACTCTATCTGCAATAAAATTATTTGTAAGGTCAGGCTCAATTCTTTCCTTTTAAGCACTGAGATTTTTCTTCCTGCTGTTCACTACCTTGAATCCTTTCACATCTCCCGTCCTAGGTGATGCTGGGACTTTTCCATGATTGATCTGTAGCAGAGACTATGTTCTAGTTTCTTCAAGACAACCTGAAAGATCTGCAATGATCAAAAATAGTAAAGGAAAAAAAGAATTTTTATCTTTCTTTTCTCAGCATACAACTCGCATTTAATGCTTTCTGCCATCAGCAGATAAATCCAGAAGTTGAAAGAGGATGGAAAGGTTTCCATGTTATGCAAGATGTACAGAAACAACTGTCATCACTTTATAGTGCTTTTAAAATTTTATAAAATATTCTAGTTATGTTTTCTCCTTTGACATGAGACAGTATACTTGTAATTTTAAAATATTCCTTCTATTTCTAAAATCCCAATTTTATAAATATGATGTGTCATGACTTAAAAAAAACATGTTCAATATAGAAGTGAAAAATTAGTTGAGTTGTGCCAATTCCAAAACTGTGTGATTGAACATTTATTCAGTCTTGTGGTTTGAAAAATTTCCTTCTTTGGAGTTGGAGACAATACCTAGCAATATAATTTGATTCTACTGAACAATAATTGAATTTGAATCTTGTTCTTGTCACTATGTAATGTGTAGCCTTAGACAAGTCACTCATCTTCTCTGAGTCTTAGGTTTCTTCATCAATTCAATTTAGGAATTTGACTAATTTACATCTAGCTATTTTTCCAGATCTATATTAATTGTTATTTACATGGTGGGAGTCATGTATTAAAAAATGGATGACAAAAGTTAATTTTATCTTTTCTTAATAGTGGGTAATAATGGACATTTTGTAGGCTGTCATGGACTTCTTTTTTCCCCTTTCTTGACCTTTCTTTATAAGGACCAAAAGTTTTCTATCCAAATTAGAACATGGTTCCAGTGAGTATCTAATAATTTATTTTTCCCAATCCCTCTGTCCTGACTCACATTTTTCCCCCAAGAATAGCTATTGGGGCCTATCTCTTCCTTGGCTATATTTCTATTTCCAAATTCTAATGATATGAGATAAGATGAAAGCAATCACAAGAATACAAATTCCTAAATGTTCCCTTCATGCTTTCTATTTCCTTTCAAATCCCTGTCCAAAGGGGATAATATTTAGTCAAATCAAATTTAGAGTGAAATATTCTTTTTTTTTTAAACCCTTACCTTCCCTCTGAGAACTGCTAAGGCAGAAGAGTGGTAAGGGCTAAGCAATGGGAGTCAAGTGACTTTCCCAGCTAAGAAGTGTCTGAAATCAAATTTGAACCCAGGACCTCCTTTCCCTAAGTCTGGCTCTCAATCCACTGAGCCACCCAGATACCCCCTAGAAGGAAATATTCTAATCCTCTAGTGATTTTAGGTATAGAATTTTGAAATAGGCATTTCAAATGGCCCCCAAATCCTGCATTTCAAAGCTAATGACTTTTTAAAATACTTTTCTTTTACAGAATTTTTTTTGATTACAATATTATGAAAACCATTTTTGATAAATAAGAATATACATATTTATTAATGATCAGTGGATTTAAATTTAATTAGTTTAAATAATGTGAGCTTGTGGTAAGAAGTATCTGATTAGACAAAATATTTGGCCTAATTATTGAAAGAGCAAAGCTAGACTAAAGATATCAACCTAAAGGTTAAGTTCCCAATATTCTAGAACTTTTTGAAACCACAATGGTTGTTATTAGAGAAAATGAATATATGTATTAGTAAACAGATCTATTACTAGGTATTTAATAAGAATGATTTTCTTACCATGAAAATACAAAATCCTTATTTTATTCTTCTCTTATTCCTTAAAATATTTTGTTTAATTTTATTTTCCCAGATGAACTAAGTAATGTGAGGATTTGAGGATAGTAGACTAAATCTGCAAATATTTGTCCCTTTCATTCACAAATTCTGAATAATTCAAGTGACTCCCATAGCCTTATCACTAGTCACATCCAGATGAAAGAAGCCTAACCCAGTCCAAGGTTGAAGGAATTTCTCTGTCCTGAAAATTCTCAAGAAACCATTTCTAAAATTGCACTTTTTTTGGATATTAAGAGAACACATTCTAAACAGACAAACGAATACACTCCAAAACAAAATCCATGAAGATTTTTTTTTCCTTTGAGTGAAGTGCTTACCATCAATTCTTACAGTTTTACAAGAAGTTCTTAACAAACAACCCAAAGTCAAAAGAAATGTTTCAAAGTGTACTGGAACAAGCGTGTACTATATCAAGACAAATGATTGATTCATTGTGAGCATTTATAACTATATAAACAAGCACTAAAATTCAGGGTTTAATATTTTATTTTCTAACCTTGAGAAAGAAATGGAGAAAACAATAATGTTGGAAATTATATTTAAAAGTATTTTGTGCTTCTTAGAGTCAGTTGCTAAACAGTTATCATCAGACTCCAAGAAGCATTTAAATATGAAAAACCAACAATTAATTAGAGGAATTATGGGTTCCATAGTAATTTAAAAAGTTGGTTTTTTGTTGTTGTTGTTGTTTTGTTTTGGTTTTTTTGGTTTAGAGAGGATGGTAATGTTCTCCAACTTTCACACTGAGTTGAGGGCCTGGGGTAAATGTTCACATAGGGAAGGAATTTGCAATGATTCAGTTCCTTATAAATCTGACCATGAAAACTGAGCATGTCCTGCTGTATGAGTGCCTGACCTAAAGGATGAATTTATACACTTAATATATGTTTAGGTTCGGAACTATTATTTAATCAATTTGTTATCTTTGCCAAGAATGTTTATACACTTTGGTTTAATGGTACATAAAATAAAAAATAAAAATAAAAACTTATGGATGATTTAAAGCTGTCAGACTTCGTTTAGTGAAGCTGTTAATTATTCCACACATTCTGAAAAGAATTTTGGAATTCTAAGAGAATGACTAAAGGGGACAGGTAGGTAGCTCAGCGGATTGAGAGCCAGGCCTAGAGATGGGAGGTCCTAGGTTCAAATGTGACCTCAGACACTTCCCAGCTGTGTGACCCTGGGCAAGTCACTCAACCCCCCATTGCCTACCCTTACCACTCTTCTGCCTTGGAGTCAGTTGACTCCAAGACAGAAGGTAAGGGTTTAAAAAAAAGAGAGAGAGAGAGAGAGGGAATGACTAAAGAGGTCCATCTTCTTTGGTCTAGAGCAGTGGTTCCCAAACATTTTTTGGCCTACCATTGCCTTTCCAGAAAAAATATTACTTAGCTCCCCCTGTCACATACTATCACCGTCCCCTTATAGGTATTCACCGCCCCCAAATGCACCTGTGGCCATCACAGCCCTCCTGGACTGCTGCAGCACCCACCAGGGGGCGGTGGCACCCACTTTGGGAATCACTGGTCTAGAGATTCCACTGTTAAGCATATATTGAAAAAGAGTCAAAAGAGAAAAAGAGATTCCATATACTCAAAAATATTTATAGCATCACTTATTTTTTTGTAGTAACAAAGAAATAGAAACAAAATACATGTCCATCAAACAGGGAATGGTAAAACACATGATCATGAACATGATGAGATATTACTGAATTGTAAGAAATAGGGAATATGAAGGATTAAGTAAAGCAAGGAAAGTTATAAGAAGTAATGCAAAGTAAAAGAAACAAAAAATAGCAAAACAATATATTCAATGACTACAGTAATGCAGAGTTTAATTTTTAAAAGAGGAATTGGATGCTGTGGAATTATAACTAAACTTTCACCCAAAAAGGAGATTTTAAAATGCAGTCCTTTCCCTTTGGAAAGGTAAAACTTATATTTATTGATATAGTTGGCTGTTGTATTGATCTTCTTGAACTATTTTATTTCCTGTGTTAGAAGTGATGATTCACTGAATAAGAAAAGGAAAAAGGATATATTCAGAAATGAAGGTATTTTTAAAAAGATATTAATATATTTTATAAGCAAAATGATGGTAAACATGTAATATATCCATGTAATTCCATTTATTTTCTCTTCTCCTTAATCCTCTACATCATCTTTTTTATTCCTATCTGGAGGATGGATTAACTCCAAAAAAAAAGGTTTTAACACTGAAATAATAGAGATATTAGAGAAAGAGAAGTGAGTGGAGTTAGACTCAGTGATATAAGAATTATATGTAATTTGTTTAAAGATCTATTTTTTAAATAAAGGGATTCAATCACTTCAGACAAAAATAAAACCTAATTTAAAAAAAGAAAGTATAAATGGAAAATGGAAATAGTGTTAACTTAGTATTTGTGATTTCCAAGTTATTATATCTATTCTTATTCATAATGTCTGAATCATTTTTATTTTTTAAACATAAAATTTCACATTTTAATGTCACCTTGATTTTGAGGAGTCAGTGACAGTGAATTTCTTGAAATGACTATGAACTCCTAAAGAATGTTCATTGAGCAATAATATACTTCATTAAATGTCAACCTTCACATCAATCTGTCCTTTTTTATCATTGTGAATAAGTTTATGAATGAAAGAGACTGGTAGTCTTTGACATGTACTCTAGGATCTCAGAGAGATGAATTTTTGCTCTTTAAAACAGTTCTGAGAATATAATTACATGTCAAAATAATTTTTGTTTCTGGAATAATTATGCATCACTTGTCAAATATATTCTATTAGTTCCATGGCACTGCTTAATGTGTGGATGTCTGCCTTCTATGGATGAAGTTCACTGGCTTCCATCTATTTGCTTGCATTCTAAAGTGGGAACTTTTTTTGTGAAGAACACATCACATTTAACTGTCAGCAAATGTTCTGAACACTTCTCAGGCAATTTGCTAGATCAAAATGATATTATAAAAGAAATAAAAGAAAAATGTTCCCATATATCCACATGGAACAAACAAACAATTAAATGAAAACATCATTAAATATGGACTTATTTTTCTGGTAAGCACAAGTACATTTGTCATTTACTGGAGTTCTAAGAATAAAACTATATATTGAAAGATGACAGTCTCATAGAATAAATATGGAAATTATAAATTGTCAATTTCATGCCTTGGTGTGAAATTCACATTGGAATTTGAGTAGAATCTGGTGTCTTTACTTTTGTATTCTCAAACTTCCTTCTGTTTTATAATTAATCCTCAGTAATTGGAGCTAAAATATTAATCATTCCTTAAAGAAGTATAAATAGAAAATTATATGATATATTTTAAAATAAAATTTTTTTAAAGTGTAATACACCTGGGTTTGATTTCTGGCTTTGATGCTCCTGACAATACAATCTTGAGCAACTTACAACCTCTTAAGACATTCCTTATGAGTTTAAATTAGAGATCTATTGATCTCTATGTACATGTAAATGTACACTGGTAGAATTTACTCACCCATGGCATCCCAGACCTATGTTAAAGCAAAATACAGAAAGAGATCCAAAATTTAAAAGATCATAAGCTCATATTAAAAAAAGTTTTAAAAGATAATTCTAGAGGTCATTAATTCAAGCAGTTATTCTTATCAGTGAGAAAATTAAAAGTCTAATATATTGTTGTCCAAAATCAAACAGGATTTGTGTAAGTGTTGTCATTTACTCACAATTCCTCCTACTCCAAAAACATCACTCATTTATTCTATGGACCCATACTCCCAAAATTATAGTGTTAGATACATTAGAAAAAAGAAGACATGAATTCTAAAAGACATAATGGATTATATTTATATATATAGACAGACAGAGTAAACTAATTTAGTAGGTACAAGGGAGTAGAAAAATAGGTTTAGTACTAAGGACAAGAAGTTAAAGTTAAAAAAATGATATTTAGCATTCAAGATCTAGGGCATAGACCTAACTAAGCATTATTTCTGAAGAGAATTAAAAGGGGTCAAAAATGTGATGGCCACAGAGAAACACCAAATATTTTTATTTATTTAAAATATTTAGGATATATATGTTAAGAAATTCAATTTTGGAAAGTGTCAGAATAAAAGGTTACTTAAGTTCAGATAAGCAATGACTCAGAGTCATCTGGAAAGGAACAGTGCTTAAAGGAACTAGAGAAAAGTTCTAGATCATTAAATAAATCTGAATTTACTATGTGGTAATGCAAAAGAACAAAAAATACATGTATTTATATGTATACATACAAATACATATGCATATATGTATATATGATTTTGTGTTTTATCATATCATAAATAAGGAAGTTAAAATGTCTCCCTGAAATTTCAGGCTTATGCACAGAATGGTTGCTCAGCAACTACTTAATGATGATGAAGAAAAATCTACATTTGGGAGTTTCACTTTTGATTTTAAGTAGGCATCTTTTTACTATCTCTGGTAATTAGGGTGAGAGGACATAAATTAATGAAAGAAAAAATCTAAAAATGTCATTACTTTTTATCTCCTCCCATTCCTAACTTTTATTGGTGTTGCTACCAAGAATTAAAACTAATGTATTTTGTTTGACCTACTTTCCCTTATAGCAGGTAATTAAAAAAAACTGCAAAGGTTTGCATAATACACAAATGATATGACCTTATATTTAGATGGATTTGTGATCTCATCTGAAGCAGGTGGCATCCCATGCAAGCCTTCTGTGTTTATCTTCTATTATTCTGTCCCAAGTCTTCTTAAAAATCCTTCATAGGGCATCTTCACAATGCTATTCAGGTCTTCATTTAGTTATAATATGTGATTAGTACAGATTTCATATCCTAATACTGGTAATAAATAAATAAATGATCACCAAAATTTCATTCATCAATTAAATTTGTATTACCTTCAGATATTTATGGATGAGCCTTTGTTGGAAAAGAAACTTAAAAAACCTGTTCTTCTGAGGAAAAATAATTTAAATCAGCAAATAATATTACAGGGGCAATATTTTGTTTTTTTTCTAATACTTCAGAAAAGAACAACCATTAGGTGGCTAGCCTACTAGTGACTAAAAGGAATTCAGATTATTTATAAAAATGATTAAAATTGTCCAATTGATAGAAATAGTTGTCAAAGCTAAATGTATCATGACAGTTGGATCAAAACTGAATAGCTTCAAAATGTTGGATAATTAAAGAGATATGGGTCCTTAGAAAAAATATCCATTGTTCCATGTCATTACTGCTGATAACATAAGAATATATATTTACTATATGTCCTAATCAATAACAGAAGATGTGTGATTCCTTAGAAAAGGCCTGGGAATAGTATACCTCAGCAGTTTTTAGAGCTACTAAGAAGAAGCTTGTTGAAGGGACAGAATTTTTGAATTTGTTTTTAATTCACTAACAAAAAAGACATTCTTTAATGTCTTTTAATCACTTTATGGGATTAATCTCTTAATGAGACAATCTTAATTTTTTAATCTCTTAATGACACAATGTTACCTTCTCATATGAAAATTAGCTATATGTTATTCAATTTTTTTTCATTTATAACAGTATGCATTATAGAGAAAATACCTGCTGTTTTCTAATGTAGATTCCATTCCAAAAAATTCCAAAAAATCATTTAAATGTATTTCCAGACTTGAGATTCTTTGGTATTGTTAGCAAGAGAAAACAGTTAATAGCAAATGAAATAAACATATTCAACTTTTCAGGAAGCTACCCAAGTAAAGTGAACAAACAGGATCAACCAATAGAATCAGTCTTTCCAGAAAAATAACTATGGCCCATACATTACTTTAGCATGTATCTAATGAGGGTTACATTAGGGAAATTTGAAAGCAAAAAAGAGACATTTAATGGAAAACTATTAATTGGTAAACCAAAGCAAGAAAAGACTTTTTATTTTGACACATATTAATATTTTATTTTGTTCTGATGGCTCTTACCACCCCTCCCTTCTAATCTGTATGATAAGTTTGTACGTAACCACTATAAAGTAATCATAGCCGGAAATAAAATTGCAAAGGAGCACCTAGAGATCATGCACAAATCATTCCAAAGATCAAAGGGACATAATTTAGAAATCATATCATCTATTAGCCAAAAATCACATCCTGGTAAAATATGATACATCAGCAGAGACCATCTAGGTTTTGCCTTCAGGGTCTTTTGGTCCTGTGACATGTAAATCTCAAACAAGCTTCATCTATCACAGTAAAGACCAGGTCACCAAATGGCAATGAAAATTTTGAGATAATGTGAACATGTTTACTTTTTACTGACAAATTTGAAATGATTTGCATATGTTAATTGCATATGTTAATAAAATAATAAACTAACTCCAAAGCATCACTGTTAAGACTTCATCTAACAAAACAAAACAAAACAAAAAAAAACAACGACTACAAAACTGAAACATCAAACTCCTGCTAACCCTAGCAATCTTCCATCACTATCAGGATCCATGCTGCCAAGTGCTCCAAACCCTGTTACATGGGTGATAATAAATGTCTCTTCCTCTCCCTATTTTCTTCCTCACATTGCCTACTTTCCTTCACCCTTTCTTCTCCTACCCCATCCCCCATAGTATGGCTCTGTACTATCCCTTTTTGTCATTTGTCTCTGTACTTTCTGTAGTTTATCCCTTTCCTCTCATGCCTGATTAAAGTGGGATTAAAGCTCCTTGTCATATCACCACTGTAGCCTTTCCAGGCAAATACTCAAAGAGTTAGGTGTGTCCACTCCCATTTTAAAATTTCATAAATTATAAATTCAAATTATTACAATTTAATAAATTAAATATTAATTCAATGCTAATTTCTTCTTACAATTCTATCAGCATAATTCTCCTCTAACAGTAATCAAAATATATGTGGACTGGAGTTCCAGGTTAAGATGGCGGCAGAGTAAAAAGCAGCTCTTAACCTCTCCTGACCAAAACACACAAAACTCCTCAAGAGGACATAAAAACAAGTCCAGACGAACGGAGGAACCCCACAACAGGGTGCAGCGTGGAAGGTACGTGGAATCGGGACATTTCCATGCTATAAAGGGGTGAAACAGCTCTCACTAAATCACAGGCTGAGCAACCACCCCACCCCCACCCGCTCCACACACAACACCTATAGCGCCGAAACCAGCTAAAAAGAAATAGAGCAAGTTTGGGGCACCCATTGAGTCATTGGCAGCTCCAGGGCCTGTTCCTGAGAGCAGCAAGATTTGGGACCCCAAAAAGCCAAAGAACACACGCGAACTTTGAGCACGGGCTCAGAGCGAAGGCGTGGCGGAGGCATGGGTGGAGGCAGACACAGCCACAAGCTAAAGCTCTGAAACCCTGAGTGGGAAACCAGCGTAGACGGGTATATGACTGTGGAAGCAGAGCCCTGAGACTTGTAAAGGAACCTCCTGCAGAGGATCAAGCAAGGGGGTCCACCAGGGGGCTTGACCTTGGAAAAAACCAGAACTCAGACCTCAGGAGCCAAAAGACCACGGACAGACCCCGAGCGCGAGGGTAAACCTGAGAAGCTGCTGGGCTAATGATGGCTACCCAGACTCAGGAAGTTCAGAAGAGAAAGATAAACAACAAGAAAAAGAAGTCTTTAACATTCGACAACTTTTACACAGAGAAAATCCAGACAACCGAGCAAACAGAGGAGGAGAACAAACAAGCATCCGGACCCTGCTCAAATAAGGAAAACTCCTCACAAGCTATGGAAGAGTTCAAAACTGAGATTTTGAGGAAGATGGAGGAGATCTGGCAAGAAAATAACAGTTTAAAAGGTAGAATCTTGCAACTGGAAAGTGAGGCTCAGAAATCAAAAGAACTGATAAGCAAATTGAACACCAGAAATGACCAGATTGAAAAGATCATAGCTGAAAACGAAAAGTTTAGAGCCAAAAATCAATCCCTAAAGGCTAGAATTGAGCAAGTAGAAACTAATGATCTCTCAAGACAACAAGAACAAATAAAACAAAGCCAAAAGACTGAAAAAATAGAAGGAAACATAAAATATCTCAATGAGAGAGTGACAGACCAAGAAAACCGGTTTAGAAGAGACAATTTGAGAATAATTGGTCTTCCAGAAAAACCAGAAATTAATAGAAACCTGGACTCCGTACTAACAGAAATAATTCAGCAAAATTGCCCTGAAGTCCTACAACAAGAGGGCAATATAGACATTGAAAGGATTCATAGAACACCTGCGGCATTCGATCAAGAAAGGAAAACACCAAGAAATATCATTGCAAAATTCAAGAGTTTCCAAGCAAAAGAAAAAATCTTACAAGAAGCCAGAAAGAAACAATTCAAATATCAAGGAGCACCAATCAGGATGACACAGGATCTGGCAGCCTCCACGCTAAAAGACCGCAAGGCGTGGAATACAATATTCAGAAAGGCAAGAGAGCTGGGCCTGCAACTACGGATCAACTACCCATCAAAATTGACTATATATTTCCAGGGGAAAGTATGGGCATTCAACAAAATTGAAGAATTCCAGGTATTTGCACAGAAAAGACCAGGGCTAAATGGAAAGTTTGATATCCAACCACAAAAATCGAGAGAAACCTGAAAAGGTAAATAAGATACAGAGGGGAAAGAAAGAAAACTTATAATTTTTAAATTTGCCTTTTTAAGGGCCTCAGTGAGATCTAATTATCTGTATTCCTATGTAGATAAATGTTATGTATAATTCTCTGTAGTGAACTCTATTCACT